>NC_088877.1:9575902-9726601 GCF_032884065.1 Artemia franciscana
CCCCGCCTGCCTCTCACATTAGAATTGATGCCACTCCTAACAGAAGATAGGAAACTGAATACGTGCAACGTTGCCTAGCTAAAGTATAAAAATCTTAATTTTGTTAATTAAAATTTAGAAGTCGATATTGCAGTCAAAAAGTAATTTTATGAGCAAATAGTAAAAAAAAACTATAATTATACAACAAATATACGAAAATTTAGTTCTTGGGTCATTGCAAAGCCTCATTTTGAAAAATAGACAGAAGTAGATTATTTGGATATTAAAAAATTCGTGCTAAGATTTTGCTGGGTGAAGCCAGACGGAGTTTTTTTTTTTTTTTTTTATTTATTAGAGATTTAACATTATATTCCTTTCTTATCAATCCCCTACTCTAGTAATGGTCAGAAGCTCTATTTGTTTGGCAGTATGTTGGCCATAGATGTTGAGCAGTTTGTTGTTGTCAGGTTAAGGGGAGTCAATACCTTAAAGGACCACCTTATCTCGCCCATTGTAATTTTTGTTAAAAAAAAAAAACCGACACCTACTTTTCTAGAATTCTTACAAAACCATTTACTTCTCCCGTTTCGTTCTGAAGATAGAAATATTCAGATGTGATGAAACTTACATCACCAGAAAGTGTGAATTTTGTTTTTTTGATTGAATGGAGCTGAATTTTTGTTTTTTGATTCAACGGAGCAGAATTTTCGTTTTTGATTCAACGGAGCAGAATTTTATTTTAAAGTTCAGGAAAGGGTAATCCCTAAATAACTTTACCATACCTAATTTGATCCTAACATACCTGCTAGAAAAGTTAATAATCAGCTTAAAGGAAACAACATTCGAGCAATATGACAGCTTTGGGAGTTCCTTGTGGTCCTACCTTCTTTGATTGAAAACTTGGCCGACACAGAAGACGTAAATGATCGTTCTGTTGGGTATCAGATTTCATAATTTTTCATGTCTTTTCAATCAATGTCCGTTGACAAACGCCATATTCTCAATAGCTCTTTATAATTGCTAGTCTCCAGGGAGAATTCTTTAATGAGCCCTTCGCTTTGAGGCGGTCAGCCGACTCTAAGGCTTGTAAATCATTTTAAGCTATTGAATCCCTTTAAGGCTATTATTTGTTTTGTGTCCTCAGCTGTGATGAGTGTTTTGTTCAAGTAGTGGCATTCGCTTTATCGTTTGCCTAGTACTGTAAGCATAGACAATTCCACAAAATATCCATTGTTTTAAATTGGTTACTTGCATGTGTAAGCCTTGAAAAAAAGGTTTTTAGCTTTTGCGTTTTTAGAACACAGCCCCTCCCCCCTCAGAAAAAAAAATGTATTAGAAGCCTGTACAGAAACTGCTGAGCGATAACTTGAAGAGAACATACCTTCATTTCCTTTATTAGTTTCGTTATTGGGAAGAGATCAAAAGAGGCCAGGATTTACTCTCCGTTTGGATCAACTGCTAATGCGATTTATCTCGGGGAATACTCGGGAATACTCGGAATACTCGGGATACTCGGGGAATCCCGAGTATCGCATTAGTACTAACTTGAATGAAAATATAACGTTAAACAAAAGATAAAATTTGTTTTCAAAATGGATTAAAAGTGAAAGCCTCAAAAAGTGAATCTTTTTTTAGACTCAAATATATTAACTTCCTATGAGCGCTCTAATAAATATAGACGAGAAGAGAGTTTATGATTTTCTCCACCCGGGGAGTTTTTGTTTCTTTATCTGAGGAGCTTCCTTTATTTTACCAAGCCTAGAATATGGATTCTGCGTTGTGTGTCCCCCAATGGGAAGGTGCCCTCTTAACATTGCATAACTCTTTTAGATGTGTGACAGAACTCTAGTTCATCATGGTTTTCCCAGTGTAATTTTACCCACAGTTTGAGTCTAACAATATAAAGTATTTGAGTTTAAATGAAATGGCAAAATTTTTCTCAAATATTGTAGGGATCGGACGATGGCCGAAGTTTTAGACATAATGAATTAGAGGAGATTTTTGTGTGTGTGTCAAGTTCAGATCGTATGTGGCAAAGTAGGACAACTTTTTAGATGTGGTCGTAGAATAGGGTAAATACTGGGTCGGGGAGTCAAAGAAAATGTTAAATAAGGTCAGATTGCGAATAACTTTACCTCAGGAGATGTACATTATGACAGAGTTAGAACAAGTAACAAATCAATGCGTCGATAAAAAAGAAAAAAGTACGTTGATATAAGCTACCTCATAGGGTGAAAGAGAATAAAATTAAAGTACTGCAACTAAACAAAAAACAAATGAGAGCAAATGAAAATAAAACGGAAGAGCAAAAGAAAAAAAAAGGAAGACACGAAAAGAAAATTGGGTCTTTGGGTGTTTAGTTAGTTTACACAGCAAAGGAATGATTTTTTATGTTTATTGTTTTTACATCTCTTTAATCTTATTTTGGGACGTTGATATCTTTTCAGGTTTTAGATCCATCTGTATGTATGTACGCCATTGGTCAAGGGGCGTTAGCCATTGAGTGTCGTGAAGGAGATAAAGAAACTATTGAACTTCTTAGTCATTTGTACCACGCTGAAACGGCGCTACGTTGCGTGGCAGAACGGTCATTTCTTCGCACGTTAGAAGGTGAGAAGACCTTAACTATCTGAAAATACCCTAACTAATCAATCGCTCAAAACAACCGCCCCCTCCTTCTCCCTTTCGTTAGAAATAAGTTAAATGAGTTAATGAGATTTTCGTCATGTCGAAAGGTTGCACAGTATCTGCCATATATGTCAAGCAAGTTCAACCTACTGTCGCGCCACCTATCCTTGTTCTCTGGCGTAAACAAAGCAAGTTCAACCTACTGTCGCGCCACCTATCCTTGTTCTCTGGTGTAAACAAAGTCCTCCAGTTATTATGGCCACTCTGGCTTTGACTCGTCCAATTGATGTGTGAACTAGAAACTTGCTTAATTGAAATGGTTATCGCAATAATTTAACAAGCTACTGAAATAGTTGAAACATCATATTTAATGATTTAATCGTAAAAAGCTTCAGGTGAGTACCTGCTCCCCTCCCACAAAATCAGTTCTGCCCTCTCAAGTTAAAGTCTGGCTTTGGTCGGAGTTAGCCTATGGTCTTTCGGTGGTTTGCACATCTTTTTTCTTCTGTTCCTGCCTCCTTTCCTTCTTCTTGAACAACCTTGTTTGTAATCAGTCTTTCATCCAAGCCTCCAGTCTAGTTTCCATATCTATTCCTTACTCCAATCTGTATAGAGTCTTTTGGTTTCACTCAGAATTCCAGATCTCAAACTTGAAGAAATTTTATGTAGCTATCTGGAAAATTTCCAAATGTCGGTCACAGTTATTCCAATAGTGAAAACTGAGCAAAGAGTAAAATATGGTCAATCGTGAATAAATTTTAAATTGAAATCCCGAAGTTAGTATATATGTTAAAAACAACTCTACTGTAATACAATACTGAGAAACATCAGCATTTTTCACCGTAGGGAGCTCAAAACCTGTTATCAAAGGGCTTGAGCAAAGAGTAAGGGTAACTTCTAAGAGTGTGAACTGGCGCTAGTGTCGAAAAAATTACCACCTTTTTTCGGTGTAATAATAATCATAATTAAATTTAATTAGTATAATTTGTAAAATTAGGGTAGTAATAAGTGTTGGATCTCAGTTCCTGACTGAAAAATAATTATAGAGCTGAAAAAACTACCAAGTGTTGCCAAATGTTAGATGGTATTGATATTGTTTTTTGTCGACATTAGTGTCAATTTCCACTCTTGTTACATACTCTTTTGGCTGGATTTCAATAAAAAATTACTCTAGAATAAAAATCTGTGGATTTTTAAAGTACTTAGCAAGTAACTGGTAAAAGTAATAGTTTACTATCAAGAAAGAAAACGATCAGAAATGGGGTTCAAAAATGAGGTTCTTAAAGGCCAAACGAAAATACGGAAGAAACACACAAAGCGGCTATTTCGAGAGAACAACCGCCTCTCCTCTTCAGTGCGAACAAAACAATATAATCAAGGATGATGCCGGCATTTCTGGATTTTTTTTTTTTTTTTTGGCATTTTCCTTGATTTTATTATTTTGGTCGCGCTGGAGAAGATAGGCGGTTGTTCTCTCGAAATAGCCGCTTTGTGTGTTTCTTCAGTATTTTCGTTTGGCCTTCATTAAATGCTAGAACAATTGAAATAAAATAATGATTTTGAGTGAAATAATTTTATTTAATGAGATTTTTTTAATATAATCGTGTTATATATCAGTTGAAAGCTCCTAATATAAAGGTTTTAAATATCAGAGTCTTATCCTATAGTTTTTATTTTTTCGTCGCTCAAAATTGAATTTTTCTAAAAGTTGTATCTTTTTACCATAAGTATTGGATAGGGAGAAAAAAAACTTTAAAGATCTAAAAATCCCTTTGCATGTATGATTTGTTTAGAATAAACTATATTTTATGATAGAAATAAACTTTTTTTTTTAGTTCTACCAGGGTTTCTTTTTCAGCTATGGATAATCATATCAAACCAGTAGCCGTAGCGTTTCAGTAGGGTTACCTCGAATTGAAACAGTGAGTTCTAATTCTACCAAAAATAATTCAAAAAAAGCTTGGGTTTCATCACCATTTTTCATCCCTCAGAAATGAATTTGTCAAAAAAAAATTTCTCTATACCAGATGTACTGGGTAAAAAAAGAACTTGAAGAGATTTTTTACAGAAATATAAAATTGACACATGTTTTTTTCAGTCAATATGGCCTTCAAGCAGTTTCCTTAATTCGGAAAGGATGTGAGTCGGAGCAATGAGTTCTACCAAATTTTCGTTTTCTGCCAAGGGTAATCATATCAAACCAGCTACCATTTCTAATTCTACCAAAAATAATCAAAAAATCAGCTAGGGTTCCATCGCCATTTATCATCGCTCAGAATTGAATGTGTGTAGAAGTTATATACCAACTTTTATCTTCTGATAAGGATAATCATATCAAACCAGCGGTCCTGGCATTTCAGTTGGGTTACTTCGATATGAAACATGAAACAGCGAGTTCTAATTCTACCAAAAAAAAAAAAAAAAAAAAAAAACCAGCCAGGGATTCCATTGCCATTTTTGTGCCTCTACCCCCAACGATAGATTGGGGAGGGGAGAATGCTATGACTACTGGTTTGATACGACTACCCATAGCTGAAAACGAAACTTTTTAGAACTAAAAAAATGTTTATTTCAATCATAAAATATAGTTTATTCTAAACAAATCGTATCCTCAAATGGATTTATAAATCTTTAAAAAAAAGTTCTCCATATGGCAAAAAGATAAAACTTGTCGAAAAATTCAATTTTGAGGGACGAAAAAAATAAAAACTAGGGTAAGACTTTGATATTTAAAATGTTTCTGTTAGGAGTTTTCAACTGATATGTCACATGATTATATTAAAAAAAATCTCATTAAATAAAATTATTTCAATCCAGATCATTGTTTTATTTGAATTGCTCTAACATTATTTTTGCTTCTATTAATGTTTGACGTTGTTTTAGTATAATAACTAAAAAAAAAATGTCGCTTCTATCAAAATCGTGGTTTTATTCCGATTGGCATATCATGTAAATTTATTTTCTATGTTTCAGTAATGTTTAACGTTGTTTTAATTTATTAAATAAAAAAATACTTTAAAAAATTGTTTCGCATGTAATTCACTTTTGGAATAATCCCCGTGTATCTATCTCTGAGTTTGAAAAATAACTTGAGAAAAAAAAAAAGAACTGCTCCATTGTCTTGAAAAAAAAGAAAAAAGAAAAAAAAGTGTTCAAAAAATAAACAATCATAACAACAGAATGCAAAAGAACAATCCTATTGAAACAATGTCATGTACAAGGTTACATATTATTAATATTGTTGATTAAATCATGAAAGCTTTGTTTGAGGAGTGGAAAACTGTTAAAATCGTGTTCTTTTTGGACTTGAATGATTCGGCTCGTGGATTTCAGGAAGAAACTACAAGAATATAAAAACTGAATTTTATTCAAATACTCTTCCATTTTCTCTGTAGTTGCATGTGAAATCCATTCTAGTAACTTTTCTGATGACTTGGGTATAATATTGAACTGAAAGCTATCCTTTACCCATGAGCCAATTGCACCTTTTTTTTAACCAAGCTAATCCCGGGAGTATGAATTTTATGTCAAAATTTGAATTATGGATAAAAAGAGAGATAAAAAACTGTTGTTTTATCTTTAAATTACAAGATTTATGGCCCAGTCCGCCAAAGTTACTATCCCGTGATAAAATAGGATTGTTCAAACGATTATGATCGCGGACTGACATCCCTCTCCCACTGCTTTCAACAAGTTTCCCCTTACAAACCCAGCTCATTTTCTTTTTTTTAATGGCGGACTCATCCTCATTTCGGGATAACATAGGCAAATCGATATGATGTAACCTTGACAGTGATTTATTTTCAGTTTGAATTAATGATTGCATTGTTCTCTCCATACATCCCTCCCACATTGTTTCATAGAACTCAACCAATTGCATAACATTAGATGCGTCCTTTCACGCATGGACATAAGAAACAGCTATTGCTTTATGTCCCTTGACTAGATTTGAATTTGATGCATCACATACTTCCATTAATTTTGATTTGCAGTCCACTGTTATTTTGTCGCTTTGTAGGAGTGAATTTTGGAAATTTTTAAAGCGTAAAAAGGCTTTTTCACCTGAAGGCATATCAGTGGTTTGATAGGCATGTTTTTTGCAATGTTGTATACGATTATTTAACTTTATTTCACTTTGATGTCTAGAAAGACATAGTGGACAATAGAAGCAAATTCCCTCTATTAATAGATTTCTCTTCAATCAAAAGTCGACTTATGCTTGTTATAGGAAAAATAGTCCCCATATGAATTTTCATCTTTAAGTGGCTTGTAGAGAAAACAAATCCAATGTTTTACTTGTTCTATTATTGGTACTCTAACAGAATATAACACTCCCTTCTTATTAGTTTGCGCACCCTCTTCAAATACAGTACAGACACTCCCACCCCCAAATCTTGATTTTCCCGTTCAATTTTTTTTTTTTTTTTTTTAGGAAAAATTGGATATTTTCCCTCTAAACACTGGAAATCGACCTTTGGGAAGTCATTACTCCCATTACTTGCTAATAAGTCAGGATTTTTTACTGAAGCAAAAGAATTCTTAAACATTATAAACCTGTCTCAAATTGTACGCTTTGAACTTCCCCGGTAGCTGACAAATCTGGGCGGCATTTAGTTTTTTATCCCTCCCTCCCCTTAAAACAAAATTGAATCTACTTCAACGCAACTCTAAATTTTCTATGAAGAAAATGACTGAGCCACTGCCATTCTCGGCAAAGCTACCTGTTCCTGGAACGGTCTTGTGTATTTATTTCATAAAATTATCTTCATACTCATGGAAATCCATGTGAACGGCTTCATTTTCAGTGTTAGTTTATGCGTAGGATGTTTGTCCCGATTTTTCGTTGTAATAATGTACTTTCTGGTTTATATATGCCTTTATAGAGTCTCCCCAAACCTGAAGTTGATTCTCTATAATATTTTGTATTTTATTGTTATAAATATGTAATGAATCAATGGGGTCCGTCATTAAAACAGAGCCAGGAATAATTGGATCGCAAAAGGTTAACCTATGTATTCTAAGAGGGTTTAAAGTTATATTAAAATCCAACAAATTTATAGTATCCTGGGCTGAAGTCTAAGACCCCATACTATTTTGTTGCTTAAAAACTCTTCCCTCGTGAATAATATTCTGAATGTGTGAGACTGATGGAGATGTGACATCTGTCAACTCACGACTTATGAGTTCATTTGAACTAAGCTGGTCAGCCCGACCAAAGCCTCCTCCTAGTACATTTTCATTTTCGATGGTGTTCGCTTGAGCTGAAGTACCCTAGGGGATGATGAAAAAAAATACTCGATTCACTGAACCATTCTCTCATAAGATGTTGGTTGGCTTCCTTAGTTTCATTGTTTGGGGGTTGAATCATGTCTCCCCATCATTGAAATGTTTCCTATATGCTCATTAATCTGCATCATTGATATTTTACTACCATCAGCTGCAACCTTGAAAAAGAATAAGTAAATTTATTTCTTTGAAATAATTACTTTTAAATATATATATATATATATATATATATATATATATATATATATATATATATATATATATATATATATATATATATATATATATATATATATATATATATATATATATATATATATGTATATATATATATATATGTATATATATATAGATATATGTATATATATATATATATATATATATATATATATATATATATATATATATATATATATATATAGAGATATATATATATATATATATACTGTTTGTTTGTTTGTACCTCTGTTAATCTACTGTACTTCTTTACTTCTGTTCTCTAAAAAATTCACTGTAGTTTTTGCTTAAGCCATCAACAATTGCAATTAAAACTAAAAAAAGAAGGTTAAAAAAAAAAAAAAAAAAAGAAAATAAAAAAAAATTAAAAAAAGTTAAAAAAATTAAAAAAATAAAACACAAAAAAGACTAAAAAAGAAAACACCATAAAAACTAAATATATATATTATATATTAATATATATATTACTTTCTCCAATGGATTTTAAAATAAAATAAGAAAAGATGTTATTTTATGATTATGATAGCTTAAAAAGTAATATAAAACTCTTCGTATTAAAGTGATACAGAATGAAAATGGTAAAAATGATCATGGTTAAGGCACTATTTAAATAGGGAAATTATTTGGTGTCTTAATTATATACAAAAACATAGCAGATCAGGTAAATAATTTTAAAATGTGGAAACTATATAAAAGGCATTTTCAATGACTTGCATGTTGCATAGGGTTAGCTTCCTCCAACCGTTCAGAAATAATAGTGATCTACGCCATGAACATTTGCTAACTATTCTTTCAATATCCGTTCAAAGTCATCTTCAGTTTTGATATTGCAGAGATTCAAATCCGAGGCGTGTGGTTCTTCATTGAGAACTGGTTCAGGGATAATCTAGAAAAAAAAAAAAAACATTTTCCTTTTTTTTCTTGAAACAGCTATTATTTTAATCTGCAAAAGAATTAATTATTTCCTACAGTGAACATCTGGAGAAAGAATATGCTATTATGTTTTTCCGTTAATGGAAAAAAAAAACTAAAATACCGTTTGACAGTGGAAATATATAAAAAAAGGAATTTAAATAACTTACCCGTTGTATGGTGGTAGTTTTTTTCAATTCCATATTTGTACCTTTCCAATGAATATTCAATTGTTGCTATAAAATATGTGGTCTCTTCCTCGGCTCTGGGCTTAAATCTCTTAGGTGGATGTGTTGTTTCCGCGTTAGAGTTCTCCTAGAATAAAAAAGGATTTTTCTTTGGGGGGGGGGGGGGCTTGTATTTAAATAAAAACACTATTCAGTTCTCTCTAGCTACTACTGAAAATAAGCAATTCCCTACCTCGTCATTTTAATGCTTACATAATACATTTTTTTCTCAAATATTTTACTCAAAATATAACTTTATTTGAAAATTGTCAAATTTCTATTCATATTTGATGAAAAACCATTGTAGCCCCAATAATATCATTAGGGATGTGCAAAAGACCTGTATAATCACCTACCAAATATGAAGTTATATTGTATCTATAATCAGTTAATACGAAGAGGAGTTTCCTTCTGTTCATCCATGCAAACGTTAAAATGTGCATGCGATGGAGGTTGAATTTTTATCCGATAGATGACAATAGTATTAATGTCGGAAATTTTTTTTATATGGAAGAAGGGATGGATGGTGCCATTTGAAAGAATATTAATTTGAATGGACTTGAATAATTGAAAAGGGAATATTGTATAGATTTTATCAACCCACCGGCCCTCGTATAAGTTGAATTAATATTAATAAATTCTTACCTAATCGAAGTAACTTTTCATATTGGACTTGAACATGGTATAGTGTTTACTCAGCTCTATTTGAAACTGCACTGTGTATAAATAAATTCCACTCGAGGATTATATACTTTTGGAAAGAATAGCTGGTATTCCAATTCAAATAAACCGGTTAATAAAGCATATTAACTTTATGGTAAAGTAAACCGGTTTATTTGACACCAGATGTATCAATGTATGAATGACCGCTTAGATTGTTGCCTACCCTGGGGTACTTACTGTTCGTGTTCGGGCCTGTAGAAGCCTCAACGGGAGTGGTGTGGTATCGCTGTCGGAGGGCCGTCCTAAAGTATTACTAGCTTCACTACTCTACTCAGAGTTGAACTTGTATTAAATTTTCGCTTTTGGAAAATCCTAGGTGTATTTATATATTGGGCTGCTGTGTGCACACCTCGTATAATTGATTTTTACTAAAAATGGCTTTTTATATGCATCTGTTGCAGTTTTTCATGCTGCGTTTTCTTGTGACTACGAAAAAAAAAAATCCATTTCTGATATTTACATGGCAAAATAAGAAAAACACGCCTCGTAATATCTCTGATAATATCGCGTATATCCCCAATCTATGTATAAAACAAATTTCTGATTCACATGTAATTATTTGGTATTTTTATCTAAAAAATTGCACCATAAAATCAGTTTTTATCGTCTCCTAAACCATTTACTCCATTGTACGAGGTATGCACGCGGCAGCCATGATATGTGATTCTTTAAAAGTAAAGATGGAAAGATGAGAAAGATGTTTTTGGATGTTTTTAATCACACCGTTTGGAAAGTTTTATAAAAAGACTGAATAGCTTGCAATCTGTATACTGTTCTTTAGATATTGCAAGTTTTTTTCTTGGCCTTCCTCTTTGGATCAAGGATACTTGCATTGCTAAGAAATACAGAGATATCACTGTGAAAATGGACGAAACTTTCAATGAGGTTCCGAATGCGTGGAGAAAACATCGTAGAATTTCCTCCAAATTGTATTCGTGTTTAAATAGTTTTGGTATCATTCAGAGATATTTCTATTTTCGGATCTCCTAGCTGCAATTTTATCTGGATGATATGTAAATTCATTTTTCGTTTTTTTTTTTTTTTTTTTTTTTTTTTTTACTTCTTGCGTGGTATTTTTGTTTGTCGATTTGCCCTTTTCCTTTATTTACTCCTTTATAACAGTATTTTTAATTCTTGTAAAGAGGGTAAAAATAAATTGTTATTATTGTAAGCGACCATATTCAGGGGAATGGAATTTAAGGGAAATGGGAGCTTTCTGGGAGGGTGTAAAGAGGGAGTCTTTGAATAGTTCGAGATAAAGGAGTAACGTGTGTAGCTGTGTTGGCCTCAGACGGCTTGGTGCTGCGGTGAGTTATTAGTTGTAGCAGTAGTAATAAATATGCTAAAAATACATATTTTTTTCGTCAGATAATTGGTATAGGATAATCAAAAGTCTTGATGGTTCTCCCTTGTCGCTTTTCTCTTCTTTTTTTTTACATATAGTTTTTCAACTATGAAAAAGGATGTAAGGAAGGAGTTAAAGGAAATTTGAATTTGTGAGGCTATGAAGAGATTAGGGTGGAGGAGGGGCGTGTCAAAAAGTGGCTTAGAGCTCCAATGAGTTGTTAGTAGTTGTAAATGGCAAGTTGCAGTTTCTTCTTGCAGGTGGCTGTTCTGTGCCTGTTGCCGTTTGTTCTTCGCTAGATAATCAGGTTCTGCAATTGGAAGGCGGTGTTTGGTCACTAGATGGAGCTGAGTCTATCACAGGAGAGTCTTCTGTAGAACTACCAACTCTTCAAGGGAATTTTTGTGATATTAATAGTGTCTTTGTCGGTGTTGTCAGCTCTATTATCAACCCCGAATGTATGAAACTTGCCGAAAAACTCGGTGCAGGTTTAGCTCAAAATTTAATTCAAAAAGGTGCGATGGATATTCTGCGCAAAGCCAGGGCTGACACAGACCTTAAAAAAAATGCTGTCGTTAAGCAATAAAATATATCACAAACTTTGTGATGTTAAATGGACTAAAAACAACTTGGAATATTTAATAGATAATTCTTTATATCGTTGACATATATTAATGATCTATGGGGAGGGGCTGGGATTTTAGAATTAAACAATCCTAATTTAATATACATGGTAGCAGACAAAGGATAGGGAGATTTTCACTCTAAGAATTGCACTCTTAATAACTTTGAAAATGAGTTTCCAATAATTTTTGTAAATTTTTTTGTCAAATAAATAATTAACTTTTTGAATAATATTAAATAATTTAAAAATAGTTTTTTACTACGTTTGCTTTTTGACCCAAGTATTGCAAATTGTTTAACTGTTTTGAAAAGACATGTACTCTATGTTCGCACTAAGACAAATGTATTAGTAAATTATTCCTTTTGATTTTCTAAGATACCCGCCCCCTCCCAAGCAGATATTAAGAAAAATGTCTAACACGTAAAAAAACATATGATATGTATATATAAATATCTGTTGTCTGGAGCATAAGATTCCTTCTCATACGAATAACTTTGTATCATCTTTAAAGAAGTGGACTCATTACTTATACTTAGAGAGAAAAAAAATCGCATGCTTAATGCGTTGCGTGGGTACCGATCTCCTGATTTTCTGCCTTTGGCTGGGAGGGCAACGTCTCTGGCTGACCGTCAAGTCAGGCCATTGACCCCCTTTCCAAACCAAATAGCCTGCGCCACCAAAACTCTAACTCCTGTCCTCAAGGTTTTAAGTCTAGGGCACTAACCACTCGCCTAGGACGGCTCACTACACATACTCAAGTCTACGATACTTTACCACTTGGCTAGGACGGCTGATTAAGCCTACTGAAATTCATGCCTTTGTTATTTATTGAAGATCTTCTGACAGATAAGGAGGATGAAGACTAGATAACGATTGAAAGCAGGGATAGAATCTTAAATTCTCCCGAATTTCTTATTCGAAAATAGATAATTTTTCACCCTACTATTACTGTCACTCGAAGAAAAAAAAATCATCGTACATGCTTGATTAGCAAGTGAACTTGATTCAGCCTGGGGGTTACAGACAAAACGTGATCGTGGTAATTTACTTTGAACTAAAAGCACCTTTTTTCTCCTTTATTTTACATAAATTTTATAAATGGCAACATAACAACCTAGAAATACATCTCCATATGTATTTCTGACTGCTGATGAGAGTTGGCGTTGGAGATTTGTTCTATCCCTTCCCAGGTGGTAATATTTTTTTTTTTTTTTTTGGTAAAATTCTAGTTAATTGACTTCTTGCTATCTCAGAAAGGGTTTAGGTTAGGAAAATGAAACTTTCAGGGATGAATCTACAAACTAAAGTATGTCTCAGGAAGGTATTTTGATGCAACTACGTCCACTCCTTCTCCCTCTAGAGGGCCCTGACCTTTGATGACCTTTAAAAATGTGTATGTTATAAAAGTGAAACCTTGCAAAATAGATCTTCTGCTTAATTGAAGTTCAACAAAATTGTTTTCAGCTTCATAACTTTGCTCAATTCCATTTTATAAGGTTTTAAAGATGTGCAAAGTACATTTCCAAAATTTTGAAAAAAACACATTGATTTGGCTCAAAATTCTACTTAAATAACAGGAATCACATTTTCAGAACTAAAGGCAGAGAAAAAACAACTAGTATCTGAAAATTAAGGTAAAATGTTGTTTTGTCAAATTTTCAATAGGTATACACCTGTCCTGTAGGCAAATTTCAGGGCCCTCTAGAGGGAGAAGGGGTGGAGGTGGGTACTTTAAAATACATTCCCAGGACATATTTTAGCCTGTAGACCCATCCCTGAAAGTTTCACTTTCCTAACCTAAACCCTTTCCAATATCACAAGAAGTCAATTAACTAGAATTTTACCTTTTTTTTTGAAAATCGTGTTCAAGATTACCCACACTTCATCCAACTTTGAATAATTATTTTATATTTTGTAATGTTTATGTAACTTTCTAATTTATTGAAAGTCGGCCATGCTAAAAATTTGAAGAACCCCTTTTTACAGATTACTTATTCACTTATATTGAAAAAAAAATGTAGAAAATTATACTAAGATCCTTTTGTTTTTAGTCCTTACAATGTTGTTCATTTTTTGGAAAGCTTGGATTGCAATATTCAACAGAAAAAAAATGAATTCCTATATGGTAAGGGTAGATGAAGCTAAATGACGTTGGTCGGAAAAGCTAGTGCTTAGGGCAGGGTTTATGCTTTTTGTTTTTGCCTAGTCAAACCAGGATCTCGGAATTAGGGCAGTATGTATTGCGTTGTGGTTTTTTAATATGCATTTCTACCAGGTATGTGCCTTAATTAGTTTTTTATGCTGGTGAAATATCTGTGGCACTCTGTATTTATTTCATTTTGACGCCATCTAAAACACTTGCTACTGTTAGTAAAGATGGCAGCAGTGCTACAATCATTCTTGGGCCATATATTTTACAGTGCGTTCGAGTATCACTGAATGGCGCTTAACACAAATTATGCTTGAGTAGCTTTTTGGACTGGCAAAATATCAGCAACAATTTGTATTCACCATATTTTGCGCAATCTAAATTTTTGCTGATTTTATTATAGTTGAATATAAGTGGCAGTTATGTTCTCATCACTCTCAGGCCATTGGTTTTATAGTGCGTCCGAGTATCGGACTCATCCACTTATGTGGTGACTTGTTAACTAAAACGCAATGGACATCTAAGTTAATAACAATATTAACCAAAAGCAATCCATTTGTAAACGTATCTTATTTTCAAATTTCTCAATGTGTTGTCAGGTTTCGTAATTACTCTTCCCTCTTGTTCCCTAGGTATAATTTTATATGGTTTTTTTTCTGTTTTTGGAAAAACTGATTTTTTTATTTACAAAAAGCTTCACTTATCCTACATTCTCTGGGGCTAGTAGACATAACTTATGTGACAACTAACCTAGTCCGTTACAAGTAATAATCCTCCTAACCTTTGACGTCATTAACTTACGATTAGTCGGACTTAATCGAATAAGTAATCTTCGAATGCTCGAACGCACCGCTCGAACTTCTTACTTGTTGTTTCTTATTTCAGTCACATTTTTTACAAGTTAGTATTTACTGTTTTCCTACAGGGTAATATGTAATTTGTTGAAATGGACTTATCTATTTTATTTCAACATTGCCCTGTGTATATGTACCCACTAGCCTCGTTTCCCCTCCTTGATATCAAAGCTAAAATTTTACGTGTCATCAAAGCTAAAAATTTTGAAATTAAAAAATGTACTTCAACTTTTTTTAGGCGAATAATAAGTTTCGTTGTGTTATTTGTCGTAAGGAAATTATACAAAGTTTTATGATAGTTAGATAAACCTAGATTTACGATAAACATAAACGGTGGTAGGAGTGTTGGCTGGGGCTAGATTCCCCTTTTATCGCTTGGGGGGATGGGGGCTTTTACAAAAAAAAAATTTCAGTGGGGGAGGGGGGTACAAAAAAACCATCAAAAATATGTTTACATTCATTTTTGTAAAAATTTTTACGAGTAGGGCAAATATTTTGGAGGGCGGGGGGGGGGGGGTACAAAGGATTTCTTTTTTGGAGGGGGGATTTTTTGAGGGGGTATAAATCAACTAAAAACACGTCAAAATTTGTTGGTATTCATTTTCGTTACATTTTGTGTAACAAACAATTTTTGTCAATTTTTTGGACAAATATCTCGGGGGGGAGGGCGTCTAAATTTCTTATTAAAAGAGGATTTGACGGTTAATAAAAAAAAACATTACTCAGGAAAGTGTTTGTTTTGCCTTAAAAAGTTGCGAGTTTGAGGCAATGTCTTTAATTGAATGCATTATTTGTGCTTATATGTGATTCATAGCTAATATCGGCAGAGGTGTGGAAATAAATCAGAAAGTTAATCATTTCTTATGAAATAGAAGTTAATCTTGTCTGCTGAATCTGTTTTGATATCAGAAATCGCTGTATATTTTTATTGTCTTTTTTTGCACTCTTTCTGGGAGAAAACATTGCTCAAAAGACGACTTTAAGAATAATTCTTTGTTGAGTCATAATGGCTTCACTTAGACTACTACCGAGAACGATGATTATTTTCTAATTGCTATTGTTAAAAGTATTCAAAAGGGCTATTTATCCAATTATATAGTACAAAGACTCATTCTTCTGTTACTAAAGTTTTTGTGTAGCTGTGAGGTATTTGCTGCTTGAAGTTGCACTTTGATGCTGGTTATTACACAACAGAGATTATTTTCTTACATTTTTATTGTTATATTTATTGCTTGTTGACGCGGTTTTTATGGTTTTATGCGAAGTTTTATTTTAGGAAATAAATATGTTTGTAAAAGTAAATATCTGGCCTATTCTGGCATCCACTGATAGTAGTTTTATCTTTTTTTTTGCCTCGTTAACAAAACCCTCTATCAATCTTTGGAGATTAAAAGTTTCTTTGATAGAAGAAAATCTTCCATAGAATACCATTTAAAAAATTTAACCCGCTTTTCCAAAACCATCAGTTTGCCAGCAGTTTTGTCTCTAGAGGAACTGTACTTCTCCGGAGATTATTTCCATAAAAATAGGTAAATTAAGCTCCAAAAAGTCAAGGGAACTAACCTAAGTTAGTTGATTTTAAGTTAGATTTATAGGTAAATTAATTCTCCTACAGCTATTTTTTGCAAACATTTCTCAGCTAACGGCCATACCACGTTGAAAGCATCCAATCTCATCAGGTTCTTAAAGCCGCACAACGTCGAGGCCGTGTAGCCCTTGGAAGGATAACCGCCTGGGAAGACCAGATATGATTTTGACCCTTATATGATTGTCATTTTTCTATCAAAAACAAACCTGGCAATCCTAATTTTTGGCAAGTGTTGAGCATTAGCGTGTGCAGTGGATAGTCCTGAATAGGGCTGGTGGTTAATTTGGTTCACATCTAGGCAATAAAGGACACTTCCCTTACACAAGGGGGAAACATGAATAAATTACCAATTTTTGGCAAGTTGAGCATTAGCATATGCATTGGATAGACCTGGAGAAAGCTGTTGACTAGTTTAGGCTAAGAACACTTAGGGGTGAAAAGAACTCTCATTACAAAAATTGAAACATAAGTTAAGTACTGAAACGAACAAAACCTACACAAAAACTTAATAACTAATAATTTTCCAATCCAGGAGCTCAAAACTTTTATCATTTTCTTTGCCAAAAAAGAATTGTTAAGGATATTCGTTTTGCCATTTAGGTGTTAGTAGATTTTTAAAAGTGTAATGAATTCTTTCCGGTGTTGATTTTCTAGAGATAAAGCTCGTATCGTTGAGTCCTTCAATTGACTTTCCCGCCAAGATCTTCTAATCGTGACTTTTAAGATCAATTCTTCATTTTATTTTCCCATTTTAATTTTTTGAATAAGCTTCTGCTTTCTTTGAGTGCCTTTTTTCTAGTTTTGACTGTTTGTTTCTCCTTTTCTGTTCCTCCTGTGCCAGAGTTTCTGTTTCAGTCCTTTTGCCATCTTATTCATTTTTTATTCACTTTAGATAAGTCAAAGCAGTTGGTTTCATATAAACAAATAATTTGTACTTGAGTTTATTCCATGGAAGGCACTTGACCGCTACCTTCTGATAAACTCCATTGAACACTGTGTCCAAATCCATAACATCCTTGGGAGGCTTGGGTAAATTAAATTATTTGGATTTTGTTAAACTCCTGATTTCTGGATCTTGTTAATATATGACTGATTTTTCAAGTAACTTGATGTAAATCCGGGTGGTTTGACCTTTTTTTTTTTTTGTTCCACTCTACTCACCCCGTTATTTTTTTTCCAAGGGACAGTAAACAATCTGCGAGAAAATCAACTGGCGAATAAGCACGTAGAAAATTGCTCGCAACCAAGACAGTCCGTAATTCCCTGCTACTGGTGACATGGAAAAGCCACACGGGTACAAGCCTGGAGCCATAGCCCTAAGAGAGATTAGTCTCAAAAGGGTGCTTGATTTTGAATATATAGTCACCTTTCCCGAGACTTATAAGAGAGGTAGCTCAGGGTTTCAAAACCGACTTGAAGTTTCAGAACTCGGTTGTGATGACACTGCAAGAAGCCAGCGAGGCGTATGTTGTTGGGTCTTTTTCAGACTACCAACCTGTGTGCCATTCACACCAAGAGGGTTACTATTATGCCAAAAGATATTCAACCTATCCGTGGTGAGAGAGCTTAACACTCTAATTTTCGCAGCTGATTTTTAACCAATGGCTTTTTTAAGGGCCACTACATAGTTCAAACAAACACACAAAACAATGCTTGACAGTATATTGTTCCTGGGAAAATTTATCGTATGAGTAAAGAGGCATAATAAGAAAAAGGAGAAAACTGCTCGGATTTACTTCAAATTGTTTTAAAAATCAGTTATATAGTCTGTGTGACTTTAAATAAGGTCTAAACAATGTAATCGAGAAGAAACACATAAACAAAAAGCTAAATTAGGCCTGTGTAAAAATCCAAATATCCAAGAAAATGAACAAGTTATGAAGGCGTCCGGGTGAAAATCAAAATTTTCTATATGGTCTTCGAGGTAATCAAACAGTTCGTGGTAACGAACTGTAGTAAGGAGCGACCCGGCTCAAAAGTAAACGAAACTCTAAAAAACGGAGTTTCGATGCTAAATGATATATCAAAAGAATCAGATTTTTATGCTGATTTTAAATATATAAGTTTCATCAAATTTAGTCTTTGTCATCAAAAGTTACGAGCCTGAGAAAATTTGCCTTATTTTGGAAAATAGGGGGTAACACCCCCTACAGGGGGTAACACGAAAATCACACCATCGCATTCAGCGTATCAGAGAACCCTATAGAAAAAATTTCAAGGTCCAATCTACAAATATGTGGAATTTCGTCATTTTTGCCAGAAGACAAATCACGGGTGCGTGTTTATTTGTTTGTTTTTTTTCCAGGGGTCATCGTATGGACCAAGTGGTCCTAGAGTGTTTCAAGAGGGCTCATTCTAACGGAAATTAAAAGTTCTAGTGCCCTTTTTAAGTGACCAAAAAAATTGGAGGGCACCTAGGACCCCTCCCACGCTCATTTTTTTCCCAATGTCAACGGATCAAAATTTTGAGATGACCATTTTGTTCCACATAGTCGAAAACCATAATAACTATGTCTTTGGGGATGACTTACCCCCCACAGTCCCTGGGGGAGGGGCTGCAAGTTACAAACTTTGACCAATGTTTACATACAGTAATGGTTACTGGGAAGTGTACCGACGTTATCAGGGGAATTTTTTTGGTTTGCGTGTGGGGTTCAGGGGAGGGGGCTATATGGGAGGATCTTTCCTTGGAGGAATATTTCATGGGGGAAGAGAAATTCAATGAAAAGGGCGCAGGATTTTCTAGCATTACTATTAAAAAAAAAAAAAAAAACAATAAAATATAAACATGAAAAAAATTTTCATTTGAAAGTAAGGAGAAGCATTAAAACGAACAGAGATTATTACACATATGAGGGGTTCTAAAAATACTTTAGCATAAAGAGCGAGGTATTTAGGAGGAGATAAATACTTCGCTCTTTATGCTAAAAAATGTTTAAGTAATTTCAACTATTTATTCTACGGCCTTTCTGATTCAGGGGTCATTCTTAAAGAATTGGGACAAAACAAGATTTAGTATGAAGAGCGAGGTATTAACGAGGGGACCAACTCCCTCATATATATAATCAAAAATATAAGAATATAAAAGTTTGTTACACAAGTTAATTCTTAAGTTACGTATATTTTTTACTAATAAAAATGTTCGTTAAAAATTAAAAGATCTAGTTGCCTTTTTAAGTAACCGAAAAACTGGAGGGCAACTAGGCCTCCTTCCCCACCCATTATTTCTCAAAATCTTCTGATCAAAACTAAGAGAAAGCCATTTAGCCAAAAAAAGAATTAATATGCAAATTTCAGTTTAATAATTTATGTACAGAGAGCCAAAATCAGACATGCATTAATTCAAAAACTTTCAGAAATTAAATATAAAAAACCAAGTTTTCTGAAATGAAAGTAAGGAGCGACATTAAAACTTTAACGAACAGAAATTACTCCGTATATGAAAGGAGCATTTCCTCCTCGACACCCCGCTCCTTGCGCTAAAGTTTGATTGTTTCTTCCAACTCTACTTTTTAAAACAATAACAAACTTTAGCGTAAAGAGCGGAGTGTCGAGGAGGAAAAGCCCCTTTCATATACGGAGTAATTTCTGTTCGTTAAAGTTATAATGTCGCTCCTTACTTTCATTTCAGAAAACTTGGTTTTTTATATTTAATATGACAAGAAAGTCAAGGCCCCCCTTCCTTTTCTTTTCACTATTCGTTGGATGAAAATATTTACCGTGCTAGAAGATTGAGAAATGCCTCTGAAACAGGGAATTAAGAATATTGAGAAAACAAATTTTATTCCCTTCTGAGGATGTTTGTTTCTTTTCCTTTCCTTCTGAAAGGAAAAAGTTCCTTGGGTTTTTCATCAAATTCCCTCGAAACCACATATTTTTTTTACTTGTCTCTAATTTGAAGTCTACGGATCTCCTCTTTTAAACATCGACTTTCTAAAAATAGGGGTCTTAACAATGAGTCCTTGAATGGATCTTCTCGCCAAAGATCTTTCGACTTCCTAGGCTATAGAAGTGTTTTGACTAATTGAAGTAAAGAGTAATGTCTCAAAGTCAAAGTGATTTCCAACGGCTTTTCCAGTATTATTTATGCTTCAACTGAGTAACCATTGTTACTGTGAAAGCAAAGCTTCTCGCGAACTTACGCTAGTATAAAATTGGGTCAAATTTTTTGTTATGGTATCCAGCACTGACTAGCTATATAGTATATATGTTACTGTTAAAGACCGAATCTGGTGAATGTCGATATTCACCGATGAATGTTAACAAACACATAGCCGCTTGGTCCATGTCCGAAATATATTTGTTAAACATCCTTATTTCTGACTTCCACTGGTGAGTGTTGACATTCACCGTGTACTAATATTGAATGTTGAACATTCCTAAGATTTATATTTCTAGCTAGCCCTTTTTGAGTTTTATAACCTAACCTGTCACCATCAAACCTTGTATAAGACCAACAAACCTGACTGAATCCAAGCAAAGAAACGTATATTGGTGGGAAACAGCCTCTTGTCTCGTAATTGACGTCTTTATTTTGGACATTTGCCAGAGTATATCTATGATGGTTGACATACACCGGTGAGGGCACTAATGTACAAGAATGTAATGAAATTATCTATCTTTCACCGATTATTTTGTGTTTGTTGACATTCATCGGTGACAGTCGATATTTTCCAGTTTCGATCTTTCACAGTAACATATAGTGTGTCTATATAATATGTAGATACCTATGCTGCGGGTATCCAGTTGAAAGTCTTATCAAACAGTTCGTGGTAACGAACTGTAGTAAGGAGCGACCCGGCTCAATAGTAACCAAAACTCTAAAAAATTGAACTTTGATATCAATAGCTACATCAAAAGAATTGCATTTTAATGCTGATTTAAATATATAAGTTTCATCAAGTTTAGTCTTACCCATCAAAAGTTATGAGCCTGAGAAAATTTGCCTTATTTAGGAAAATAGGGAGAAACACCCCTTAAAAGTGGTAGGATCTTAACGAAAATGACACCATCAGATTCAGCGTATCAGAGAACCCTACTGTAGAAGTTTCAAGCTCCTACCTACAAAAATGTGGAATTTTGTATTTTTTGCCAGAAGACAAATCACGGGTTCGTGTTTATTTGTTTGTTTTTTTTTGTTTTTTTTTCCCAGGGGTCATCGTATCGACCAAGTGGTCCTAGAATGTCGCAAGAGGGCTCATTCTAACGGAAATGAAAATTTCTAGTGCCCTTTTTAAGTGACCAAAAAAATTGGAGGGCATCTAGGCCCCCTCCCACGCTCATTTTTTCCCAAAGTCAACGGATCAAAATTTTGAGATAGCCATTTTGTTCAGCATAGTCAAAACCATAATAAATATGTCTTTGGGGATGACTTCCTCCCCCACAATCCCTGGGGGAGGGGCTGCAAGTTACAAACTTTGACCAGTGTTTACATATAGTAATGGTTATTGGGAAGCGTACAGACGTTTTCAGGGGGATTTTATTTTGTTTGGGGGTGGGGCTGAGGGGGGGGGGCTATGTTGGGGGATATTTCCTCTGTCATGGGGGAAGAAAAATTCAATGACAAGGGCGCAGGATTCTTTAGCATTACTATAAGAAAACAATAGAAAATAAACATGAAAACGTTTTTTCAAATGAAAGGAAGAAGTAGCATTGAAACTTAAAACGAACAGAGATTATTACGCATATGAGGGGTTCTAAAAATACTTTAGCATAAAGAGCGAGGTATTTAGGAGGAGATAAATACCTTGCTCTTTATGCTAAAGTATTTTTAGTAATTTCAACTATTTATTCTACGGCCTTTCTGATTCAGGGGTCATTCTTAAAGAATTGGGACAAAACTTACGATTTAGTGTAAAGAGCGAGGTATTAACGAGGGTACAAACCCCTCGTATACATAATAAAAATATAAGGTTATGAAAGTTTGTTACGTAAGTTAATTCTTAAGTTACGTATATTTTTTACTAATAAAAACGTTCATTAAAAATTAAAAGTTCTAGTTGCCTTTTTAAGTAACCGAAAAATTGGAGGGAAACTAGGCCTCCATCTCCACCCCTTATTTCTCAAAATCCTCTGATCAAAACTAAGAGAAAGCCATTTAGCCAAAAAAAGAATTAATATACAAATTTCATTTTAATAATTTATGTGCGGAGAGCCAAAACCAAACATGCATTAATTCAAAAACGTTCAGAAATTAAATATAAAAAAACTAATTTTTTTAGCTGAAAGTAAGGAGCGACATTAAAACTTAAAACGAACAGAAATTACTCCGTATATGAAATGAGTTGTCCCCTCCACAATCCCTGGCTCTTTACGCTAAAGTTTGACTCTTTGCCACAATTCTACTTTTTAAAACAATTAAAAGCTTTAGCGTAAAGAGCGAGGGATTGTGGAGGGGACAACTCATTTCATATGCTGAGTAATTTCTGTTCGTTTTAAGTTTTAATGTCGCTCCTTACTTTCAGCTAAAAAAATTAGTTTTTTTTTTATTTAATTTCGTTAAAGAATCATTGACCTTGGCTCCAAAGACTTCTGGAAAAGCACTAAAGAAAAGCTGGCAAGGTGCAGAAAACATCAGTAAAACTAATAAGAAAAGGAAACGAAAGAGGAAGGAAAGCTATGCCATCTACAGTTACAAAAGTTCTTTTATACCTATACCACATTTACTGAAACATGAGATGAGCTTGTTCAGAAAAACACAAGTGGTTCAATGAAAAAGCTAATTAAATTTAGAACTGATTATAAAGTAACGGCAGTAGAGCGGAAACGGACGAAATATGAAATATAATAAATTTATACAGTAATAAAATAAAAAACTTAAATTCAAACTTGCCTACCGTGACAAATCGGAAGAAAATTTGAATTTGATTGAATATTTACTCGAAGCTGGTAAGGTGCAGAAAACATTAGTAAAACTAATAAGAAAAGGAAACGAAATAAAAAGGGAAGCAAAACTAAATAGAAAGTAAAACTAATAAGAAAAGGAAACGAAAGAGAAAGGAAAGCTACTGCAAGTTCTTAAGCAAGTGCATCCAAACACAAGCGTTACCAATAAGGCGATGAGCATATTGAAAAGCTTTGTCAACGATGTCATTGAAATGATTGTCGCAGATGCTTCTCGCCTAGCTCACTACAACAAGAGGTCCACCATCACCAGCAGAGAGGTTTAAGCGGCTGTGAGGCTACCTCCTCCTGGGAACTGCCCAAACGCGCTGATAGTGAAAGCACTAAAGCTGTAATAAAACACACACTTCAAATATGGGATCTTCCCCTTCTATAACCGTCCAATCAGGCAGACACTCCTATTTTATGGACCAATGCCTTAATTTACATGCTCTCAAAATATTTCTGTTGCTCCTAGTATTGACTTGTAAAAAGTCTGGTAAATAAGAATCCACGGTAAGTAACTAAAAATAAAGGAAAAAAGATGTTACATTTTAAAAATCCTGTCGAAATTCCACAAGGGGATTTTTTTTTAGGGAGGATTTCATGCGGTTAATTTTTTGGGAGAGGGAAAATCCCCCAAGATTGTCCTTTTCGACCAACCGTGTAGGGCTAGATGGAAAGTAGGTCGTCCTCGTCTGAGGTTGGAGGATTTCATAAAGAAAGATCAAAAGGAAATGGGAACTTCTGGGAAGGTGTAAAGAGAGCGGCTTTGAATAGATTAGGATGGAGGAGGAGCGTGCAGAACTGCGTTGGCCTCAGGCAGCTTGGTGCTGCGCTTAGCTGTTAGTAGTAGTAGTAGTAGTAGAACTATCATTGATGACGCTTGTAATTTTTGTTTTGTTGGGTCCATCTCTAAATAAGTTTTGATACTGATAAGTCTTTTCATTCTGGAATTTTCAAAGATATTTGATTATTCAAGCAAATTTGATTTCTAACACTTATTGTCTCCTAAGCTTCGAACTTTTGGTTTTCTTTTTGAAGCTTTTGAATTGTTGTAATACCCTGTTAGAACATAATATCTGTATATTATACAGATATTTTTGCAATTACGAGTTTATTGCTCTTTAAGCAATTTAATGTAAACTTCTACATGCATAAATATCTTCAATTTTTTCACATGAGCGTGACAACATCATTGCAATACTGATGCATTTGAAATGACATCACTGACATCAATCTTTCTTTTTTTCCAAAATTAAAGCTCTTAACAAATTTTCTAAAACTTCTGACCCATTTAGATCGTTTTTTTTCTTAGACCGGAATATCCCAGTATATAAATTTTCTCGAAAAAAAATGAGCAGTTTTCGAGAAAAAATAAATACATAAATACGCAATTATTGCTAATTTGTATGGATTAATTAAAAAAACTTTTCCCACAAAACATGTGTCTAAGAAAAGTAAAGAGCTCTGTTAAACTGAAATAGAGTCGAATAATCTTCCAAGCATAATATTAACAAAAATCACTATCAATAAATAAATGAAACTAGAAACGAACAGAAACTACAATAAATGGCCGAGTAAAACTCAAAACGGGCAAAAACTAACATGAATAAGGCTCATAACCCCCATGCCTTCTCAAAACCAGAACACAATTTGCGCTTTACTGAAAAAAAAACAAAAAAACAAATGACCATGGATTGTCAGGTTCAGTGAAACATACTCATATTTATTTGTTAAATTCTTTACAATTTTTATTTATGAAAGTAAGAAAAGTGAAAACATTTCAAACTTGTTTTGTTGTCAGTGAAGCGCAAATTGCGGTTTGGTTTTGAAAAGGCAAGGGGGTTATGAGCCCTACTCATGTTAATTTTTGCTCGTTTTGAGTTTGACTCAACTATTTATTGTAGTATGTGTTCGTTTTGAGTTTCATTGATTTATTGATAGGGATTTGTGGTAGTCTTGAAGCTTGGAAAATTATTTAACTTTATTTATGCTCATTCTTGGCTTAATGGAGCTCTTTACTTGTCTTTGAGAAACTGGTTTTGTCGTTTTATACGTAGTCTTTTTCATGAAAAAATTATATTTTATATCTTTTCAGTTTCTTTCTCTATAAGAATTCACGGTATGGGTTACTATATGTTGGAGAAACTTTTTCAACAGTTTTTAATCCTGACACAAACAGTATTTTTTAATTTAGTTTTATAGCTTCTGAAGTTGACCGGAAAAATAAAACTTGATATTATTCCCAGATTATTCTATCTGTGCTCTTTGACAACCTGGATACACTTTCACTATTTTTATTGATTTAAATTTTAAGAGCATAAGTAGTAATAGTAGTATCCCCAAAAGCTTAAACTTAATTCTCCCAGTCGTTCTCAATACATTGCTGAGGTGTGTTATTGGCAACCATAAACAGAATGCCTATGATTTACTTTAAACCAATATTTAGTTATAAAGTCATAGTGAGCTAATTGTGTTTCCTGTTTAAGATTGCCCTCCTATCTCTGGTTACTCTCGCCAGATCCCAAGGAAAGGAAAAGAGCTGCTTTTGTCGAGGTTTGTAATAGCTGTGTTGACATTACTCCATGAAAAATGCTTACATAGAGAGGGGTTTTTCATTCTCGGGAAGACTTTTCTGTCGGACAGAGCCTCCATTTAAGAAAGAGTCCTGAATGCAATTAAATAAAAAACAAGCTTTTGTAACAGAAAGTAAGGAGCGACATTAAAACTTAAAACGAACAGAAAAGTACTCCGTATATGAAAGGGGCTTTTCTTCCTCAACGCCTCGCTCTTTACGCTAAAGTTTGACCCTTTCTCTTAACTTTACTTTTTAAAACAGTAAGAGACTTTAGCGTAAAGAGGGGGGCGTTGAGAATTATATTTTTATAATAACTTCAGGAAAATTCCCCATGGAAAATTCCAACTTCAAGGAAAATTTCCCTCGCGCAGGTCCCCGTAGACAATCCTCCATCCCTTCCCCATGTAAACCTCACTTCCCATGCAGATTAGTAACGATCGTACTTTTAAATTCAAAAGTATTAGAAGTATTTCCCTCTGTAAATGTATTCTCCTCCTGGAAAATTCCTAGAAATACCGGAAAATACATATTTGTATTATTCATTTATTATTTTATTAATTGGTATTTATTTGTATTATTATTTATTATTTTATTTATTGGTATTCATTTATTAGTATTATTCCTCTTGTATTTTATTTATTAGTATTTATTTATTAATATTATCTATTCAGAATTTTTTTTATTTGTGTTATTTATTTAATTTTTCATTTATTGGTATTAATTTATTAGTATTATTTATTACTATTTTATTTATTTAGTTTTCAAGAAGCAAAAAAATGTAAAATTGATTTAATGACTCTAATATTTTCTTTTGTTGTATATAGAAATATGTCTTGGATGTTAGAATTGGGCTAACCAACCGATAGGCTTTTCAGCTTCTTTTGTAAATGTGTGTGCAATAAAATAATACTCCTAAAAAGTTAAGAATTGTAGGTATGGTGGACTCTTCATAATATATGGAATGGAAATGATCACTAATTTTGGGACCAGGTAGGTCTGAGACCTACCTAATCCTGACCTACCTCCATCCTGATCCTGATGAGGTTAATTCCAGCCCTTTAATGCTTATTGGTGCAGATATGTGCGTTTTTTTAAACATTTTTTATTCCTTCAATAAGATTTTCGTTTTCATTTCCAGCACATGTTTTTATTGCACGACTGCTTTGACGAATGTAAGCTCGGCAACGTCTGCTTGTGAAATCCATTTGTAGAATTGAATTTATCGTGTTTACTTTAATATTGGTTTTCGTTTTTTTTTTTACAAATTAGTGCTTTTGAATTACTTTTTTAATTTAATAAAATAATATATCTTTTTGCATAGAGTAGAATTGAGTAAGCAGTTTTTTAGGGCGTGGGGAGGGGAGTATTTAAGGTAGATTTGAAAGTAGTGTTATAACTTAAAAAGTGCTTATGGTGTCTTGTAAACAAATTAAACGCAATCGATACATACACTCTTAGGATAACAAGCCACTGGCTAAAATATTACCAAAATCATAGCTAAATATTTCTTCTAGGCCCACCTTTAGATGAGAAGGGTCGTTTAGCCATCCGAGAGCCTCCAGTCGGTGCTTGTGATGCCTCTTTACGCAGCCCTACTGAGCAAGTATGCTTCGAGCAAATTATTGCTAGAAGTGGTCTACGTCTCAGTCAACTTGGTACAGGGGGGAGTGAGATAGATCCTTTAAGTGAAATTAGTGATTTAAATGACTCTTTACCCTCGCCTGGAAATTATGCGGTCCACCCTAATTTGTACTTACCTGCTCATAAGGGGGTACAGAGTGAAACAGATGTTGAAATGACTTATGCTGATGATAGTGATGATGATGATGCACCCTCGTTATTATGTGTGTCAATTCCTAGTCAAATACGTTTACCAGATGAACGGTTATCTTTGTCGACAAGTTATGCAGCGCGACAGTCAATAAGCGATATATCGAATGTATGTGATTTAGTAGAAATGGATTGTGAGGAGGCAGGGGAAATTCCGGTATCAGTTATGCAAACTGCATTATAAGCAAAGAGAAAAGGGAAGATTTATTGTGGTGAAAGTGTGCTATATTTAATTTGTTTACCTCTATGATGCATTTTCGTAAACCAATCACACTTAATCCTTATTTCTTGAGAGACAAATAGCCTGTCTTTAAAAAATTAATTGGTTTTAACACCTACTGCGTGAAATTTTAGGTCACAATAAAAGACGAAAACTTGAATTTCACCTGATTGGTGGAATTTCGGGAGAGATAGATCAGCCTTTTAAAACTTGAGTGGTTTTAAAATCTCCTGTGTGAAATTTTGAGTCACAAAAAACGAAAAGATAAATTCCACCTGATTTGTTTTCCTCTGTGAAATTTTTGCCATTTAAATAAACGAAAGAATGACTCGAGTTTTGAGTCGTAGGATGTTTTTTTTAAGTACTCCCTCAATTTCTCTGTGTTATAAGTATTTTAACAGATCTATTTTTACAATAGTCAAAATTATATTGTCTAATATTTTTCAGAAGATATTATATTTGGCTTAAACCAAAATTAATTTAAATTCGTTGAATATTCTTATGGTTATTGATATAAAACCAGCGAATATTAACTTATTTTTCGCAAAAATTCGAATGTTTGGAAACATTTATTTGGCATTAAATTTTGTTTCCAAAAATTATTTAGATATTCAATTATTTTCCATTTTTATAGTTATTTGAATATTTTAATCCCCTGCATTTGCCATTTACCTTATTTTCCTAAAGCAACTTGAATTCGTTAACAATTTGTTTTATTAGTAACCCCAATATAAAAACTGAATATGTTTCAAAAGATCAAATTGGAGACTTTCTACCGTATATTTGTAACATTCTTTTTTAGATTTGAATGGTTATTTCGATGAAAAAAAACTTTATTTGAAGTTTTGTAAACCTGTTTTGGTTAAGTATTAATTTTCAAGTGTTTTAGTAACAAGACAAATTGCCCAGATTAGAGTTTAAACCGGGCTGCTATCCGTCCAAGCGGCTCCTCCAGTTTAATGGCAAAATATTGTTTGGACATTCATGACTCCAATGTTGTTATTTAAATTAGATTTTAGAATATGCACATTTTCTTTCAAACTTTCATTTTCGCAGCCCATAGTAACCGAAAAATGGAGTTTTCAAGAGATTGTCTAGTGACGAATATTTCCCAATCGACACTAATACTAGAAAATTTGGTATTTTAGGTATGTTTTAATTGTTGTATTTGAGAAGTGATAAAGAATATATTAGTCATTTTGGTTATTGAATATCAGTGTTGTTGAAATTTTAGCTAATTTGGTTTTAGTTCTATTATGAGAAATTGCTTTTAGGGTTTTATTATATTGCCATCTATCAAAAAAGTTTGTCGCAGTAAGTTAAGATATAAGTATTATTATAATTTATTTTCTTTTGTTTAAATATTCTTAGAACCAAACATTTTTTCTGTAAAATTTCCATGGAAAAGCAGGATTAGCTCCAGATGTTATTTCTCTGAAATTTTTTAGCAGATTTTAAGCAGCAAGCTATACCCTATTTTAGGTACTCAAGTACCCTACTTTTTCTTGGGGGGGGAGCTCTTAATATGTAAATGTTGCTATTTAACCAAACAGAACATTTAACAAAACAGACATTATTCAAAGAAGTAATTTGTCAGGCCTTGTAATTTAAAAAGTAATTTATAAAACACTGTTAAAACCTTTTTTTGTGCTTAGTCGTGTTTTTATAGCGGCTTAATAGCTAATAATTTAGCCGTTAACCGCTAAATAATTAATAGCTCAAAAATATATTTTTTTTTATAGATTTTGCTAATGCATCGAAAGAGAAGATATAATCCTATTTTTCTGATGAAACAAAAACAAGACTTATCTATTGATTAATGACACATCTTTTGTCTTTCTTTTTTTTCAATAATCGACAATTTTTAAATAACGTGATTGATGATCACCTCACTCAAAGTAAAGTATTAGCTACTAATTTTAAATATTGTTTAAATTTTTTCATTTCTGCTCGTAGTCTTAAGATTTTTGCTCCCTGTGAACCAAGCAACTTTGTGACTAGCCTATAGTTGTAACAGAATATAATACTTATGTTATTTGATTAATCAGTTCCAGATTGATTAGTTTCAGATCATTCAAATGAAATTAAAATTCCAAGGCCATTAAAATAAAATAAAAATTTGACCCCTTGACCCTTTCTTCAATCCTTTATACCTTAAAACTGTCATTTTTCTTTTTTTTCTTTTTCTGTCTTTTTCAAAATTCGGAAATTTTTAGAATAATATCACATTTTCGTCAGTGTTGCCGTGTTGAGCTGCAAAAATAGATAATAACAAATAAATAGCTATGTTTGCTAGCGCTTTTCGTTTATGAAAATTCAAAACTAACAATCTGTTATTTCTTAAAGACAATGATATCTACAAAGAAAAGATACACCTTTTTACCCTGTTTGTTGTCATTTATTTTTAGATAATTTCTACTGATTTTTCATTAATTTTTTTTTCTTATTTTTTTTTTAATTTGGTGCAAAAACTGCATATGGAGGTCTTTATTAATAAAAATTAAACTCGTGAAAATTTCCAAGCTTTTGAAGTTAATTTTTGAAATTAATTTCAAACTTTTTAAAGAAAAATTTTTGAATGTTATGTGAGCTTCCACTTCATCAATTCACCCAATCTGATGTAATTTTCAATGTCCTCAGTTCGATATAGATTAAAGATTCTATGGACTAGATTTTATTATTACAATAAAAAATTATTAAACTCAAAACCAGGTTGATAAAAAGTTTTCTTTTTCCAGAAGTGTCAAATTTTTTCGAATCTTGTAAATTCCGAGAGCTGCCACAAAATAGTCTGATAACCTTTCATTTAATTTACACTGTCCTTAGTATTTTAAGTTTTCTTCACAAACAATTTGTATCCAAAATTATTCTTTTTACATCTCTTTCTACAAATCCCTGATGCAGAGACTATTTTTGTTCTAAAATAAAAAAAAAACCTTTTTTGACAACTCTCCATTTCCACTGTCCTTGGTATTTTAAACGTTCAATATAGATTATGATTTCGATAGATTAGATTTTTAAAATTGAAATATTTACCTTGAGGTATGTAAGTTTTACAGGGGGAACACGAGGGACATACAAAACTAAGGGTCTTAAAGGTCTTTAGTATTTTATGTGCAATTATTTTTGCAGCTTCAGAGAGTAGCTGCCATTTTATATGTATATAAGGCTAGTGTACATTATACTGTACATCTTTGAAGTGAGCGTAGTTTACGTGATCTCTGATTGGGTGCCACTTTTACGATGATATTTATATACGTTTCTATTTTAGGAATTTTTTGGAAATTCCTTTGTCAGACATGATTTTTGATTAAAAGTTGAAATGTTTTAATTTTGGCATTTATTCTTGTTAGATAGTAGATTAGGAAATTTTAAACATAATCAAAATTAGTTTAATTTAAAACTCAAAGAATTAGGAAAAGCCTTTCAGAAATAGGACTTTTTGGAAATAAGGAAATTCCAAAACTCAAAGGAGAAAAGGTTTGATCAAAATAATGATTTGTCTGTATGCAGGCTTCCTTAGCGCTAAAAAAAGGAAAAAAACCAAAAGCAATGTTAATAACGAATAACAACGAGAAATACGAGCTACAAAATATATGTATATATATATATATATATATATATATATATATATATATATATATATATATATATATATATATATATATATATATATATATATATATATATATATATATATATATATATATATATATATAAATATATATATATATATATATATATATATATATATATATATATATATATATATATATATATATATATATATATAAATAAGTTGTTTGTTTGTGTGTCTGTCTGTCTGTCCGCATATGACGTCTGAATTATTTCATCATATACCAATTCAAAAACGAATGTATTCAAGAAAAAGTAGCTGAGTTGGTAAAGCGTTATGTTCCAGGTTCTAGGTCCAAGAGGTTCTAGGTTCGAACCTTGGCTTTAGCATTAATACAAAAGAAGGAAAAAAAAACTAAAAAAGGTAGAAACTACAAAAATAAAAAAAAAATACTAAAAAAGCTAAAAAACTAAAAAAAAAAACTAATAAAAACGTAAAAAACTAAAAACTAAAAAGAAAAAAACTAAATAAGGTAAAAACTACAAAAAAACTAAAAAGAAAAAAAAACAAATAAAAAAAAATAAAAAAACTAAAAACTGAAAAAAAAACTAAAAAAAGGAAATAAACTGAAAAATAAAGGAGAAAAAGAAAACTAAAAAAAAATCAAAATAAAAATAAAAAAAAACTAAAAAAGGTAAATGTATTCAAGCCGATGTATCTGAGTCGGTAAAGCGTTATGTTCCAGGTTCTAACTCCGAGAGGTTCCTGGTTCGAACCTTGGCTTTAGCATTAATACAAAAGAAGAAAAAAAACTAAAAAAGGTAAAAACTACAAAAAAAAAATAAAAAGAAAAAACTAAAAAAAGGAAAAAAACTGAAAAATAAAAGGAGAAAAACAAAACTAAAAAAAGTAAAAATAAAAATAAAAAAAAACTAGAAAAGGTAAAAACTACAAAAAAAACTAAAAAGAAAAAAGAAAAAAACTAAAAAAGCTAAAAAAGGTAAAAACCAAAACAAAACTAAAAAGAAAAAAACTGAAAAAAACTAAAAAAACGAAAAACTGAAACGAAAAAAAAAACTAAAAAAAGGAAAAATCTGAGAAATAAAGGAGAAAAAGAAAACTAAAAAAAGAAAAAATAAAAATAAAAAAACTAACAGGTAAAAACTCCAAAAAAACGAAAAAAAAAGAAAAAAATTAAAACCTAAAAAAAAAGGTAAAAAACAAAAAAAAACTAAAAACTGAAAAAGAAAAAAAAAAACTAAAAAAAGGAAAAAAACTGAAAAATAAAAAAGGAAAAAAACTGAAATTTATTTCATCATATAGCAATTCAAAAACGAATACTGACCGGGACACAGGGAATATAAATGACGACCGGGACACTCAAAGAGAAATTACAGACTGGGACACCGGGACACAAATGATGACTGGGACGTGTGTGTCGACTGACGTCATGTTTGTGTATCTACTGATGTCATGTTTGTCGACTATAAATGACGACTGGGACACAGGGACACAACTACAACGGGGACGACGGGGGAAACAGGGGGGATATATAAATGACGATGGGGACACAGGGAATGTTTGATTAGAAATCACCATCAACAAAGCTCAAGGGCAATCATTAGAATAATGAGGTATAGATCTGAATACGGATTGTTTTTCCCATGGACAATTATATGTTGCATGTTCAAGAGTCGGTAAACCTGACAATCTATTTATATATACAGACAATAGGACAGCGAAGAATGTTGTATATTCGCAAGTTTTACGTAGTTAAAAACATATATATCTATATATATAAAAATAAGTTGTCTGTGTGTGTGTGTGTCTGTCGAGTGACGTCATGTTTGTGTGTCGACTGACGTCATGTTTTCGACTGACGAAATTACAGACCGGGACATCGGGACACAAATGACGACCGGGACACCGGCACATAGGGAATATAAATGACGACCGGGGCACTCAAAGAGAAAGCGACCGGGACACAAGGAATGTTCGATTAGCAATCACCATCAACAAAGCACCGGGACACAAATGACGACCGGGACACAGGGAGTATAAATGACGACCAGGTCATAAGTAAAAAAAAAACTAAAAAAAACTAAAAAACAAAGGTAAAAACTACAAAAAAACTAAAAAGAAAAAAAAAACTAAAAACTAATAAAAAAACTAAAAAAGCTAAAAAACCAAAAACTAAAAAATAAAAAAAATAAAAAAAAGGACAAAAATGAAAAATAAAGGAGAAATAACTAAAAAAATAAAAATAAAAAAAAAAATAAAAAGAAAAAAAGGGGAAAAATACAAAAATTTATTTCATCATATACCATTTCAAAAACGAATGTATATACAGACCGGGACACCGGGATACAAATGACGACCGGGACACAGGGAATATAAATGACGACCGGGACACAGGGACACAAATACAAAAGGGACGCTGGGGGGCACAGGGGGATATATAAATGACGACGGGGACACAGGGAATGTTCGATTAGCAATCACCATCAACAAAGCTCAAGGGTAATCATTAGAATCATGAGGTATAACTAAAAAAACTAAAAGAAAGGTAAAAAACTAAAAACTAAAAAAAGACCAATTCAAAAACGAATGTATATACAGACCGGGACACCGGGACACAAATGACGACCGGGACACCGGGACACAATGAATATAAATGACGCCCAGGACATTCAAAGAGAAATCACAGACTGGGACACCGGGACACAAATGACGACCGGGACACAGGGAATATAAATAACGACTGGGACACAGGGACACAACTACAATGGGGACGCCGGGGGCACAGGGGGATATATAAATGACGACGGCGACACAGGGAATGGTTGATTAGCAATCACCATCAACAAAGCTCAAGGGCAATCATTAGAATCATGAGGTATAGATCTGAATACGGATTGTTTTTCCATGGACCATTATATGTTGTATGTTCAAGAGTCGGTAAACCTGACAATCTATTTATATGCACAGACAATGGGAAAGCAAATAATGTTGTATATTCGCAAGTTTTACGTAGTTAAAACATATATATATATATATATATATATATATATATATATATATATATATATATATATATATATATATATATATATATATATATATATATATATATCTATATTCACAGGTGGGACATAGGGACACAACTACAATGGCGCGTAACTCATATGGCGCGTAACGATTTACGCGCGCGGGGGGGCTTGGGGGGCGCGAAGCGCCCCCATCAACTAGGTGTTGGGGTGGCGTGAAGCGCCACCCCAACAGCTGGTATATATATACATATATATATATATATATATATCTACCTATATTCACAGGTGGGACACAGGGACACAACTACAATGGCGTGTAACTAATATGGCGCGTAACGACTTACGCGCGCGGAGGGGCTCAGGGGGGTGCGAAGTGCCCCCAGCAACTAGGTGTTGGGGTGGCGCGAAGCACCACCCCAACAGCTAGTATATATATATTAGCAAATAATTTCCAGAGTAAACTTACATTAAATGGCCTTCTGGACCAAGCTCAGACGTATTGCTCCCTTCCACCCTCCCAGGCTACTGGTTATGTAGTTGCAAAATATATCAATATTTGAAGTTGAAAGAAGTTTGGAAGAAAAGGACGATAAGTTTGTGAATGAAGATTGGAATATTGGAAGCTGATGTGAGGACATTTGCCAAAGGGGGCTCTGAAATGTGTCTGCTTCTAAAGACAGAAGAATATTTTTGAATATTCTCCATAGAAATTGTCTGAGAATTGTTCTAGGCACCTGTTTGATTTACCTTGGGATATATATTTGAGTGTACTAAAATTGTGGTTCGACCCCATTCCCTAGAGGCTGTAAAGAAAGCTTGAGATGGCTAGGACATAACTTACAGAAGAAGGGTGGAAGATTGCCAAAGATTATTCTTTTCAACCATCCATCTGGGGACAATCAATAATCTCAAACCAATAATTTCAATAATTATCATAGCTGGTTAATTCGACTCTGTACTTTTAAAATAAGGCCTATTTCTGCTGTCTAATTGTTAGCTAACGAAAACTTATTGCTAAACAATCGGTGAGATCATAATGCTTTTTTCAAAAGCTATGATACATGACCTCTATGTATAAGCCAAGACTTTAAACAACATTCCTAATTTCAAACAAATGCAAAAAGGGGAAAATAAACTCTGAAACACAAAGAACGTCTCCACGTGATTCTGAAATGGAAAATTATTTCTCGGAATTTTCAATTTTAATTTCACGCACACACTCCATCAATAATTCTCTGTTAGCTCGAGGATAAATGATTTTTAGTTGAATTCTTGCTAAAATATTGTGTTGATTAGGCAGAAAAAAAGTAAAAATTGAAGGTGACTTAGGGTCTACTTTAAAGTTAGGGTCTAAATTGGGAATAAAATCTTGGGTCTATTTACGAAACCTTAAGGTGTGCCATATTTCACAATTACTCGATCATTCTGTTTTCAGTATTTAGTTTCATATACTTGTTCCATTATTGAAAATATAAGTGTTTTATTTACATATAACGTCGTCACTTGCCCTCACTGATCCTGTATTTTCTGAGATAAGCATGAGAATGGTAAAGTCCACTTCATTTTGTACGGAGTATTATATACGGCACCTTGCCAAACTCTATCAATTTTTACCGGGTCAGATATTTGACCATTCCAGGTAACTTGAATTTTAGACTTTGAATACCAAGAAGACAATCAACTTAGTACGGAAGGATTAACACCTGAAGACACGAGGGAAAATAGAGCCTGAGAGTGCACAATATTGTTGAAAGCTCCAGAAATATCAACAGTAAGACAGTATAAAAACATTTTAGTTTTTACGGCATCTTTCATGAGTCGGCTTAAAACATGATGTGCATGGGAGCAACCGAAACTTTTCCGAAAACCAAATTGAAAAGGCGTAAAAATATTTGTAGATGGTTAAGTAGAGCAGGACAGTCATAAGCAAAAAATCGGTAAGAAAGTCCGGCACCATCAAGGCTATTTGAACGCTTAATTTGTCTTAAAGCCCGGCAAATTTCAGATATTGCTACAGGCTGGACTTGATCCTGCAGGAGACGGTACAGTAAAAGCGGTTTAAGCAACTTCAAATAAAAAGACTGAAGAAAACTATTAAATACACTGAACACACGCTTATAATGATCAACAAAATTAGCTAGCTGGAGACAAGATAGGGTAGATGGGGAACATTTCTCACTATTAAACAGCTAAGAATAAGGTGATCTTCATCAATCTTCTCTTCGTCCACCCTGACAATCGATGATATTAAGCTGGAACTGGAAGAGATCACGTGATCCAGGTTCGATTTTGAATAGCCTCTGTTATGAATATACGTGAATGGGAGGCTCTTAACTGCAACGTGATATATGCTAGGAAGTGATTCTAGCAAGAGGATTGACCTATCGGAGGTACCAAGAATGTCACAGTTAAGGTCAACAGCTAAAACCCAATTTTGGTCTTTCAAACGTCGACTTTCAAGTAGAGACCTTAATTTAGAGCAACATTTAGCAAAAGATATAAACGATGCTATAGAGCGTCGATCCCAAATAGTGTTTACTGATTACTCTCCATGTTAATTCTTTATCTGTTTTATTATTACTTTTAGGTATTATAAGCTTCCTGTATTAATTCAGATGATCTGTTCTTTCCTAATCTAGATTTTAATTGTTCCACCTTCTTCTTTAATCCAGCATCTAATTGAGTCGCTCTTGGTAAATTGAGATGTAATATTGGTAACATCCATGATAAATGTATTACATCTACTTTAAAATTTTGAGACAATACTATAATATTTTTATTTTATAAAATCAAACTTAATTGGTCTTTACAGCATTTTTATCCGTCCGTAAAATCTATATATATAAAAATAAGTTGTCTGTCCGTTACGCCAGATTATATTTTCTATATATATAAAAGAAAACAAACTAGAATGTAAAAACTGGAAATTGCATAAATATTTCGAAATATTTTGACAATAGATTAAAGTAATTCGAAAAAAGAAAAATGGCAAAAAACTAAAAAAAAACTAAAAAGAAAAAACTAAAAGAAAAATTAAAAATTGAAAAAATAAAAAAAAGAAAAAACCCAAAAAGAAAAAACATAAAAAAATAAAAAAGATAAAAAACTAAAAAAAACTAAAAAAGCTAAAAAACTAAAAAAAAAGAAAAAACTAAACAAACTGGGAATTGCACAAATATTTCAATATATTTTGACAATATATATAAAAATAAGTTGTCTGTCCATTACGCCAGATTATATCTTCTATATATATAAAAGAAAACAAACTAGAATGTAAAAACTGGAAATTGCATAAATATTTCGAAATATTTTGACAATAGGTTAAAGTAATTCGAAAAAACAAAAATGGTAAAAAACTAAAAACAAAACTAAAAAGAAAAAACTAAAAAAAACTAAATAAAAAATTAAAAAAAGAAAAAAACTTAAAAAGGAAAAATGTAAAAAGAATAAAAAGGTAAAAAACTAAAAAGAAAAAAAAAACTAAAAAAAACCTAAACAGCTAAAAAAAAAGAAAAAACTAAAAAAACTGGGAATTCCACAAATGTTTCAATATATTTTGACAAAAGATTAAGGTAATTCGAAAACCTTAAAACAGATACCCAAAATTTTGAGGTTTATTATCAATAAAAAGAAGAAACTTAAAAAAGAAAAACTAAAAAAGAAAAAAATAAGAAAAGAAAAAACTAAAAAAGAAAAAAAACTGAAATGAAACTGTATCTATATATCTATATAAATGACGACCAGGACACTCTAAGAGAAATTACAGACTGGGATACCGGGACACAAATGACGACCGGGACACAGGGAATATAAATGACGACCTGGACACAGGGACACAACTCCAACGGGGACGCCGGGGGCTCAGGGGGATATATAGATGACGACGGGGACACAGGGAATGTTCGATTAGCAATCACCATCAACAAAGCTCAAGGGCAATCGTTAGAAAAATGCGGTATAGATATGAATACGAATTGTTTTCCCATGGACAATTATTATGTTGCATGTTCAAGAGTTGGTAAACCTGACAATCTATTTATATGGACAGACAATAGGACAGCGAAGAATGTTGTATATTCGCAAGTTTTACGTAGTTAAATATTTTTCTATACTAGCTGTTGGGGTGGCGCTTCGCGCCACCCCAACACCTAGTTGGTGGGGGCGCTTCGCGCCCCCCCCAAGCCCCCCCGCGCGCGTAAGTCGTTACGCGCCATATTAGTTACGCGCCATTGTAGTTGTGTCCCTATGTCCCACCTGTGAATATAGATAGATATATATATATATATATATATATATATATATATATATATATATATATATATATATATATATATATATATATATATATATATATATATATATATATATATATATATATATATATATATATATATATTTAACTACGTAAAACTTGCGAATATACAACATTCTTTGCTGTCCCATTGTCTGTGCATATAAATAGATATCAGGTTTACCGACTCTTGAACATGCAACATATAATGGTCCATGGGAAAACAATCCGTATTCAGATCTATACCTCATGATTCTAATGATTGCCCTTGAGCTTTGTTGATGGTGATTGCTAATCGACCATTCCCTGAGTCGCCATCGTCATTTATATATCCCCCTGTGCACCCCGGCGTCCCCTTTGTAGTTATGTCCCTGTGTCCCGGTCGTCATTTATATTCCCTGTGTCCCGGTCGTCATTTGTGTCCCGGTGTTCCAGTCTGTGATTTCTCTTTGAGTGTCCCGGGCGTCATTTATATTCCTTGTGTCCCGGTTTCCTGGTCGTCATTTATATCCCCCTGTGCCCCCCGGCGTCCCCATTGTAGTTGTGTCCCTGTGTCCCGGTCGTCATTTATATTCCCTGTGTCCCGGTCGTCATTTGTATCCCGGTGCCCCGGTCTGTATATACATTCGTTTTTTAGTTTTGTTTTTCTCCTTTATTTTTTTCCTTTTTTCTTTTTTTCTTTTTTAGTTTATTTAGATTTTTAGATTTTTTAGTTTTTTTATTAGTTTTTAGTTTTTTTGTAGTTTTTACCATTTTTTTAATTTTTAGTTTTTTTTTTTACTTATGTCCTGGTCGTCATTTATACTCCCTGTGTCCCGGTCGTCATTTGTGTCTCGGTGCTTTGTTGATTGCTAATTTATATTATATTTATATTTATATTTTTTATATTTATTAATATTTTTTTAGTTTTCTTTTTCTCTTATTTTTCAGTTTTTTCCTTTTTTTTAGTTTTTTCTTTTTTAGTTTTTAGTTTTTTTTTGTTTTTTACCTTTTTTTAGTTTTTTTAGTTTTTTTAGTTTTTTAGCTTTTTTAGTTTTTTTATTAGTTTTTAGTTTTTTTTTTAGTTTTTGTCTTTTTTTAGTTTTTTCAGTTTTTTTTAGTTTTTAGTTTTTTACCTTTTTTTAGTTTTTTTTAGTTTTTTAGCTTTTTTAGTTTTTTTTTTCTTTTTAGTTTTTTTTGTAGTTTTTACCTTTTTTAGTTTTTTTTCTTCTTTTGTATTAGTGTGAAATAATTCAGACGTCATATGCGGACAAACACGACGTCACTCGACAGACAGACAGACAGACATAACCCACAAACAACTTATTTTTATATATATTTATTCATATTTTTTTAGTTTTCTTTTTCTCTTTTATTTTTCAGTTTTTTCTTTTTTTTAGTTTTTTTCTTTTTTAGTTTTTAGTTTTTTTTAGTTTTTTACCTTTTTTTAGTTTTTTTTAGTTTTTTTAGTTTTTTAGCTTTTTTAGTTTTTTTATTAGTTTTTATTTTTTTTGTAGTTTTTGCCTTTTTTTTATTTTTTTCAGTTTTTTTTTTAGTTATTAGATTTTTACCTTTTTTTAGTTTTTTTTTAGTTTTTTAGCTTTTTTAGTTTTTTTTTCTTTTTAGTTTTTTTTTGTAGTTTTTACCTTTTTTAGTTTTTTTCTTCTTTTGTATTAGTTTGAAATAATTCAGACGTCATATGCGAACAAACATGACGTCACCTGATCCACAGATCCACACACAGACAACTTATTTTTATATATATAGATATATATATATATATATATATATATATATATATATATATATATATATATATATATATATATATATATATATATATATATATATATATATATATATATATATCTTCTATATATATAAAAATAAGTTGTTTGTCTGTCTGTCGACTGACGTCATTAGGATTGAGCTGTATGTCGTCATGAAGTTAGTTGTCGTCATGTTTGTTATGACGACGACATGTTTGTCAACTGATGAAATTACAGATCGGAACACCGGGACACAAATGACGACCAGGACAACAGGAAACAGGGAATATAAATGACGACCGGGACACTCAAAGAGAAATTACAGACCGTGACACCGGGACACAAATAACGACCGAATCTATCTATATATATAAAAACTACCGTTGGGGGACATATAAATAGATTGTCAGGTTTACCGACTCTTGAACATGCAACATAAAAAAAAAACTAAAAACTGAAAAACAAAAAAAAACTAAAAAAAGGAAAAAAACTGAAAAATAAAGGAGTCATTTGTGTCCCGGTGTCCCGGTCTGTAATTTCTATTCAAACAATCCCTGTGTCTCAGTCGTCAATTATATATCCTGCCTGTGCCCCCGGCGTCCCCGTTGTAGTTGTGTCCCTGTGTCCCGGTCGTCATTTATATTCCCGGTCGTGATTTGTGTCCGGATGTCCCAGTCTTTAATTTTTCTTTGAGGTTTCTTTATTTTTCAGACGTAAATACATATCGCCCAACCTTTGTATTTTACTAAAATCTGGTAGGCATTGATGACCTTATCCAAGTCAAAATCCCAAACCCAATCATCATCGCTATCATTTTCAGTTTTGACTCTCGCTGTCCAGGTGGATTTTCATCTAACTGCGCGGTTTTTCGTTCTTTAGCCGCAAGCTTTTTGGCATAAACCCTTTGAGCAGATTCCTTGGCTGTTTCTTCTGCCATTGTAGGATTTATACTAAAATTTCTCTTTGAATTAACTATTTGAGCAGCTTCCTCGGCTGTTTCTTCTGTCATTTTAAGATCTATACTAAACATTCCTCTTATGCCAAGCTTGCTAAAGCTCAAAAATTTATAATAAACCTCAAATTTTAGGTATCTGTTTTAAGGTTTCCGAATTACTTTAATCTATTGTTAAAATATTTTGAAATATTTATGCAATTCCCAGTTTTTACATTTTAGTTTGTTTTCGTTTATATATATAGAAGATATGATCTGGCGTAACGGACAGACAACTTATTTTTATATATATAGATATATATATATATATATATATATATATATATATATATATATATATATATATATATATATATATATATATATATATATATAAATTATAATTTTAACGTGCTCTTAAAAGTAATCCTGCTCTTTGGCTCCAGTTTGTTATTGCAACAGAAATTGATCAAAATTGTTCTCCAGCAAAGTCATTGTCTTAATTTTTCTCCATTATGTCCTTCAAAATAGTTTCTATTTGTTAATATATCTTTTACAAAAAAGGAAAACTGATATAACATACTTTCATTAGATTTTCGAAAAGTACTGATAAGTGGACCAACTTTATGATGTCACTACCAAGAAAGAAGTAAGGAAAACACCCCGGGTCCTTTGCAATGAGAGAACTATTACAGCTCATAAGATAAAACCATACTCATCGAGAAAACGGTAAAAACTAGCTTATTAACCGGAAGTGCATTAAGGGTAGTGTAATCGAGTTTATTTCTCGGCTACTACGTAAGAAGTAAAGTTTCGACGTAAAAGTTTCGACGACTACTTTTTAACTGCGTAAAACTTGCGAATATACAACATTCTTCGCTGTCCTATTGTCTGTGCATATAAATAGATTCTCAGGTTTACCGACTCTTGCACATGCAACATATAATTGTCCATGGGAAAAAAATCCGTATTCAGATCTATACTGCATTTTTCTAATGACTGCCCTTGAGCTTTGTTGATGGTGATTACTATTCAAATATTCCCTGTGTCCCCATCGTCATTTATATATCCCCCCTGTGCCCTTCCGGTATCCCCGTTGTAGTTGTGTCCCTTTGTCCCGGTCGTCAGTTGTGTCCCGGTGTCTCGGTCTGTAATTTCTCTTTAAGTGTCCCGATCGTCATTTATATTCCCTGTGTCCCGGTCTTCATTTCTGTCCCAGCCCGGTCGTTATTTGTGTCCCGGTCTGTAATTTCTCTTTAAATGTCCTGGTCGTCATTTATATTCCTTGTGTCCGGGGTGTCCCGGTCTGTAACGTCATAAAGTCTTCAATGGCTCTGGTAGTGCAGCCAGTTGAGGAAGTTTAACTTTTCCTGAGGCGCAACACATTCCCATTCTTTCACCATTAAATTTCAAGGCCTTGCAATAGGGACAAATTTTAGACATAGTCCCGATTTGAATACATCTGCTCAAGCTAGAATCATTGATTGGGCTGTCTGTACCTGAATGCTAGACGATAATTTTTACGTTACTCTTGTGATTTCTCAGCACGCTTTCTTTTGGTATTATCTCTTTTAGCCGCAAGCCTGTTTTCACGTTGTTCTTGTGGTTCCTCGGCACGCTTTCTTTTGGCATTATCTCTTTGAGCCGCAAGCCTGTTTTCACATCGTTCTTGTGATTCCTCGGCATGATTTTTTCGGTAATTTCTCTTTGAGCCTCAAGCCTGTTTTCACGTTGTTCTTGTGATTCCTTGGCATACTTTATATATCCCCCCTGTGCCCTTCCGGCGTCCCCGTTGTAGTTGTGTCTCTGTGTCCCGGTCGTCATTTGTGTCCCAGACAGAGGACACAGGGAAGTTTAATTTTTCCTGAGGCGCAACACATTCCCATCGTTTCACCATTAAATTTCAAGGTCTTGCAATAGGGACAAAATTTAGACATAGTCCCTATTTGAACACATCTTCCCAAGCTATAATCATCGACTGGGCCGTACCTGAATTCCAGGCGATAATTTTAGGTTGCTCTTGTGATTCCTCGGCACGCTTTCTTTTGGGATTATCTCTTTGAGACTCAAGCCTGTTTTCACGTTTTTCTTGTGATTCCTCGGCACTCTTTCTTTTGGTAATTTCTCTTTGATGCGCGAGCCTATTTTTACGCTGTTCTTGTGATTCCTCGGCACGATTTTTTTTGGCAATTTCTCTTTTAGCCGCGACCCTGTTTTCACGTTGTTCTTGTGATTCCTCGGCACGATTATTTTTGGTAATTTCTCTTTGAGACGCAAGCCTGTTTTCACGCTGTTCTTGTGATTCCTCGGCACGCTTTCTTTTCATACTTTCTCTATTAGCCGCAAGCCTTTTGGTATTAACTCTTTGAGCAGCTTCCTCGAATTTTTCTTCCACCATTGTAGGATTTATACTAAAATTTCTCTTTGAATTAACTCTTTGAGCAGCTTCCTCGGCTGTTTCTTCTGTCATTGTAGGATTTATACAAAAATCTTTCTTTGAATCGCCCCCTTATATGCTTATAATGACGTCATATACAAAGTCTTTGACGTCATATACAAAGCCTTTGGTGTCATATACAAAGCCTTATATACTTATAATGACGTCATATGCGTACAAACACACAAACATAAACTTATTTTTATATATATAGAAATGTGCAATCACCAGTTTTTTACATTTTAAGCAATTTAATAATAATTTATTTTTGACGTTAAATGAGACTTTGACAAATTTTCTTTGAGCAGTAAGTATCCTAACTTCAACAATTTCCACTAAACTTCAAGTTTATGGTTTTCTGTTTTAAGGTTTTTGAATTGCTTTAATCTATTGTCAAAATATATTAAAATTTTTGTGCAATCATCAGTTTTTTACATTTTAAGCAATTTAATAAAATTTTAAAAGAGGCTCAATATTTTAAGCTTCTGTAAGGGTTATAACGGTAAAAACGTGTAACGGTGTATTGGTAAAGATATTGTAACGGATACTACATTTTCTATATATAGATGAACCGCAAATGATGCAATAGGCCTAAGACTTTTATTGATAGGAAAAGGTTAACGGGAAAGTAGCCAAAATATTGTTTGTGCTGGCTTTTGTTTGATTCAAGCTTGACCTAACTAACAAATTTAAGTTTTATTCGTTTTAAGAATCATTTGTATATCTATTTTTGTACTAGTTAGTTTTATATTTGCTATGATTGATTATTTTAACATTTCTTCATTTTAGGATGCAAAATGAACAAAACTACATTTTCGGAAAACTTTTATTTAAATGAAAAAAAAAGGCTTCACCTCTGTTCCCTTCCGAATCTACTGTGTTATAGCATCAGAGCTGTTAGCCCAATAAAAACAATGTAACCTGATTATTTAGGTTTTAAGATTCTCTAAAGTCGGAGTAGTAAATTTTAAATGCAACATCTCAAAATTCCTAATTTAAATATCTTGGGAAAAGTATTTCCATGAGAAAACCTCACATTTCAGATCATAATTATTAGCACGTTCATCAAAACTGATAGGAATTTTAATGAGTAGACTGATATGTGACAATAGTGCTCAATACAGCAATAATAGTTTGTTGATCAATTGAAATGGTATGATGGATGTATTACTCTTGTGTTATCTGTAACCTAGGCTAATGACGTAAGAAAAATTAGATCATTACGGAGGGTATATACATCATGCGAGTACAGGAGTCATGACGTAGTCATACCTATATATAGCAATGATATGAGAACAGAGGTTCATATCCATTTAAATTACAGAAACATAATAAAATAACATGTCCATAAGATCACTTTATTTAGCAGCTTCAAAAGGATGCACACAGGTTGGAGAAACACAGAGACTTTTTTTAGCAGCTTTGGAAGGACACACAGAGACTGTTGAATGTCTTATACAGTCTGGCACTGATGTTAATATAAAAAATGTGGAAGGTGAAAGTCCACTTCATTTTGCAGCTTTGAAAGGACACACACGGACTGTTGAATATCTTATACAGTCTGGTGCTGATGTTAATGTAAAAAATGAGGATGGCACAAGTCCACTTCATTTTGCAGCTGTGGAAGGACACACAGAGACTGTTGAATATCTTATGCAGTCTGGCACTGATGTTAATTTAAAAAATGAGAAAGGTACAAGTCCACTTCATTTTGCAGCTTTGAAAGGACACACACGGACTGTTGAATATCTTATACAGTCTGGCGCTGATGTTAATATAAGAAATGATTATGGTAAAACTCCCCTTCATTTTGCAGCTGTGGAAGGACACACAGAGACTGTTGAATATCTTATACAGTCTGGTGCTGATGTTAATGTAAAAAATGAGAAAGGTACAAGTCCACTTCATTTTGCAGCTTTGAAAGGACACACACGGACTGTTGAATATCTTATACAGTCTGGTGCTGATGTTAATGTAAAAAATGAGGATGGCACAAGTCCAATTCATTTATCATGTTCTTCTGGATCTATTTCAATTTCACAGATTTGTGAATGTCTTCTCAAATATGGAGCCTATGTTAACTCTAAGGACAAGTATGGCATGACAGCGCTTCATTATGCTAGTCAGAGTGGAGATAAAGAGTGTGTTGCAACTCTTCTGGAGCATGGATCTGACATAGATATAACAGATGGAAATGACCGTACAGCTTTTGATTTAGCTGTTGATGATACTGCTGATTATTTTGCAAGCCATGTATTAAAACTGAGAGTGGCAAATTTATATGTAAGTGAAATAAACATAAGGCTCTCAGACAAGACTCAGACAAGTTATCCTACAAATGAGCTCAAGGATCAATTTGTAAGAGAACTAAAACAAATGAGGAGTGAGACAATATTTTGTAATATAACGTTCTATGACATTTTTATCAAAGGAATAAGCTCAAAAGAACTATACACGATGAATGAAAATTCTTTGAAAGGTTTACTGAAATCATCAAACTGGGAAACAAAATTTTCAATGTATAACACAATAATAAAAAGTCGTTTCAGAAGCAGCATAGAAAGGAAAGTGCTGCTTGAACTAGCCAATAGAAGTTTTAATTCTCTCTTTAACAGATTTGCTGAGTTACCACATGAATGTGCTGAACATATACTGAGCTATCTAAGCAATGAAAACTTGAAAAATTTCATAAATGCTTCTGAACCACTCCACAAGGAGTGGTAGCATTAAGAGTTTCTTGCATAATATAATTGATTTAGTGATTGAAAGAAAATTCTAAGAGCGTAGCGGTGAGTTTTAAAAGAGTGCGTGCATCAAGGAATAAGGATATATATATATATATATATATATATATATATATATATATATATATATATATATATATATATATATATATATATATACTAGTTGCTGGTGTGGCGCTTCGCGCCATACCAACACCTAGTTGACGGGGGTGTTTTGCACCCCCCAAGCCCCCCCCCCGCGTGTAAGTCGTTACGTGCCATTGTATTTGTGTCCCTGTGTCCCAGCTGTGAATATATATATATATATATATATATACATATATATATATATATATATATATATATATATATATATATATATATATATATATATATATATATATATATATGTGTGTGTGTGTGTGTGTTTTTTTTTGTAACTACGTTTGTAACTACGTAAAACTTGCGAAAATACAACATTCTTCGCTGTCCCATTGTCTGTGCATATACAAAGGCTTTTATACTTATAATGACGTCATATGCAAACGCTCTTTTTACAAACAAACAAACATGTTGTTTTCTAACATCTTTTCTTGTTGTTTTCTCCTTTTTGTATTTTACTTTGTATTTGCCTTGTTTTATTGGCGGTAAAACTGAATTCGTTGTAAATATGAGCCTTTAACCATGTACTTACGAAGGCATTTTGTAGCGCTGGAGAAAAAGAGGGTATATTAGTGCTATCCAAGCAAGAATTCGATTTCAAGATAGGCTGATGAAAACCTCTGGTTCTTGGGTTTCCAAGACACTTTTTTTCTAATATATGAAGTATATTAGCCTATATATTTCCTAATAATATGGAGTGTGACCAAGATGCATAGAGGGATTGGGGGTTAACTCCAGAGGAGGAACTCTTCCTTAGCGAGCTCCCGATTGAGCGTGACGATGTGCAATGAATTTATTTTACTGAAGGGGGTACTTTATTGTACACATCAGAAGATAAGATGAAGATATGCCCGGGGACAAGTGTCTTGAAGACGACCAAAGTCCACTTAACTTGCCACCGAGGAGTATCAAAGTAATTGATTACTTAGGAAGAAATTGTGGTTAAAGTTGTAAGGTTGGGGGTTGAATGTATCGATTTAGACATATAATAATAATATTTTACAAGATTTGATTTTATTTTGAGCATTTTATACTGTTGATTACGAGCAGATACTCCATGAGAAAAGAAACAAAGCGATTCCGCTTTGGTGTTGCTATTTTTTTTTAAGAAAAAACGTCGAACAACCCTGGTTGAAACTTATAATTAAAAAAGAAACAAAGCGATTCGGCTTTGGTATTTCCATTTTTGGAAAAAAAGTCAAAGAACCCTGATTAAAAAAAAATGTCGAACAACCCTGGTTGAAACTTATAATTAAAAAAGAAACAAAGCGATTCGGCTTTGGTATTTCCATTTTTGGAAAAAAAGTCAAAGAACCCTGATTGAAACAAAATAATGAGAAAAGAAACAAAGCTATTCTGCTTTGGCATTGCTTTTTTTTTGGGAAAAAAGTTGGACAGCCGAGGTTGAAACAAAAGAATGAGAAAATAAATAAGGCAATTCCGCTTTGGTATTACTATTAGTACAACCCTGGTTGAAACAAAATACTGAGAAAAGAAACAAAGCCATTTGGAATTTTTCATGGTGGCAGCCCTTTTCAACCAGGACAAAGCATTCTTGATTGTTTGGCATATATTTGAATCATAAAAACATGGTTTCTTAGTATTTTGTATAAAATTACTGCATAAAATCGGAATTCAGACTGAAAACCTCTGGAAAATAGGTTTTATTTTGAGCAGTTTATATCTGTGTACGAGACAATAGTCCAGGAGAAAATAAATAAAGCAATTCTGCTTTGGTATTGCTATTAGTAGCAGTTTTCAATTTGAATTCCAATTTTGGCAGTAAATTTTTACACAAAATACTAAGAAACTATGTTTCTATGATTCAAATATATGCCAAACAATCAGGAATGCTTATTCTTGGTTGAAAAGGCCTGCCTCCATGTAATGTTCCAAAAGGTGCCACAGAAGAGTCACAGAGTGCCACGGTGGCGTGAACTTCCATGGGTGATCACGCCTGGGTTGGTTTTTGAAAACGCGAACCAATGGAGTTAAAACATTACTTTTATCAAGAAAATACCTGAAAATACCTCAGGTATGTTAATGTGTGCCACAGGGTGGCACGGGCCAAGATCTAACAATGAAGTATCATGATCTGAATATGAAGCTGTAAATTCTCCCTGTCCAAATGAAAAAAAAAGTCTGTCAGGATATCCAAACGTCTGAAAACGCTTGAGTGATGATGACAGGTGCCACAGTGTGCTACTGGGCAGCCACATAGTGTCACAGTGGCCTGAAATGTGTTGACGCTCGAAAATCAAGGGAATTATCCAAATCAATGCTTCAAACTGTGGCTTTGCTTGAAAAAAGAGGAAAATGATCACAATAATTATACAATTATAATTATAGTATTAATAATACTATAAATAATAATTATAGCTTCAAAATGAGTTGTGTTTGATTAAAACATCGATGCGTGTAAAAAAAAATGGACTCTTGTTTGAAATACAATCCAAGGGACAGAGGGAATATAAATGACGATCGGGACACTCAAAGAGAAATTACAGAACGAGACACCGGGACACAACTGACGACTGGGACACAGGGACACAACTACAACGGGGACGCCGGAAGGGCACAGGGGGATATATAAATGACGACAGGGACACAGGAAATATTTGATTAGCAATCACCATCAACAAAGCTCAAGGGCAGTCATTACAAAAATGCGGTATAGATCTGAATACGGATTGTTTTCCCATGGACAATTATATGTTGCATGTGCAAGAGTCGGTAAACCTGAGAATCTATTTATATGCACAGACAATAGGACAGCGAAGAATGTTGTATATTCGCAAGTTTTACGCAGTTAAAAAGTAGTCGTCGAAACTTTTACGTCGAAACTTTACTTCTTACGTAGTAGCCGAGAAATAAACTCGATTACACTACCCTTAATGCACTTCCGGTTAATAAGCTAGTTTTTACCGTTTTCTCGATGAGTATGGTTTTATCTTATGAGCTGTAATAGTTCTCTCATTGCAAAGGACCCGGGGTGTTTTCCTTACTTCTTTCCTGGTAGTGACATAATAAAGTTGGTCCACTTATCAATACTTTTCGAAAATCGAATGAAAGCATGTTATATCAGTTTTCCTTTTTTGTAAAAGATATATCAACAAATAGAAACTATTTTGAAGGACACATAATGGAGAAAAATTAAGACAATGACTTTGCTGGAGAACAATTTTGATCAATTTCTGTTGCAATAACAAACTGAAGCCAAAGAGCAGGATTACTTTTAAGAGCACATTAAAATTATAATTTTTATATGATAATTTTACGGACGGATAAAAATGTTGTAAAGACCAATTAAGTTTGATTTTATAAAATAAAAATAAAAACTGTGTGAATTACACCAAAAAGCAGAATAATTTGTCTTTTTGTGGTATTGTCTCAAAATTTTAAAGTAGATGTAATGGATTTATCATGGATTTTACCAATATTACATCTCAATTTACCAAGAGTGACTCAATTAGATGCTGGATTAACGAAGAAGGTGGAACAATTAAAAGCTAGATTAGGAAAGAACAGATCATCTGAATTAATACGGGAAGCTTATAATACCTAAAAGTAATAATAAAACAGATAAAGAATTAACATGGAGAGTAGTCAGTAAACACTATAATGCAACTAAAATTGTGCCTGTGAGACAAAAATATGAAAAGATAACATTTATACGACCAAAAATTAGGTATTTACCATGTGAATACTAATAGAATTGAAATGAGAGTAAATGGATTGAAATATCCACAAAAACATTTTAAATGTGATTTCAGTGATGCTAATGAAGATTATTCTAACGCTTACCAGCGATTTTTACAGTTAGTATATAAACATAAAAATCTTGTCATGGCAACAATTCTAAAACAGTAAAGTGAAGGCTAAACTTTGAATGCTGTTGATTTTTAATTTTTTTCGTTTCGACATTTTTCATTTTGGCAGTCGCCCTACATATGTGACGGTTTAGACAGGGAAATACTTTAGACAAAGTTTTAAAAGGAGAACAGTGCGGATTTAGAAAATGTAGAGGATGTGTCGACCACATTTTCACTCTTAGGTTAATAATTGAGAAATGCCTTAGTTGTCAAACACCTTTGGTCCTTAGTTTCATAGATTATGAGCAAGCGTTTGATTCTGGTGATAGAAGAGCTTAACAATGGTCTTATCCTTCTATGGTATACTAGACAAACACATTAAAGTGATTAGTGCTATGTACGAGGATAACACTGCTGTGGTTAAGGTAGGAAATGAGGTTAACTGCTGGTTTTGGACTAAATCAGGAATTAAGCAGGGTTGTGTTCTATCCCCCTGCATGTGAATTATTTTGATGGACTTTGTCTTAAGGAGCACGGAAAAAGCAATGGGAGACCGTGGAATCAAATGGGAAGGGAAAACTCTCCTAGACTTAGATTGTGTTGATGATTTAAGTATCTTAGTTTAATCAGTCAGCTAGGTACTCAGAAAAACCCGTAGATAATTTCTCTGGAAAATATCTATTAAATGTTTATCCGCTTTTCGGAGCGCCCATGCTTCAGAGCCATATTTGACCACTGTCATCACTGTACCTTCCATCTTGGTGTGCAGATTTATCTTCCTATTCCTCCAAGCTTTTCTAACTGTGAAAAAACACCCTAATCCTTGGCTACTCTACTTTTAACATCTTCACTGCTCCCATAGTCCTTACTAATAATACTACCAAGGTAAATGTAACTGACCTCCTGATCAATCGTTTCTTTACCCAACGTCGCCTTTCCATCTTTACTTATTCCTAACCTTAGGAAATTAGTCTTCTTAACATTAATTTTCAAACCTATTCTAGCAACCTGAACTCACAAGACCTTTCAAAGTTCATTTGTTTTGCTCATACCAAAATACGGTAAGCTTTTATCAAGCTTGTCGCACTAAACATAATAAAATTAAAGAGTAAATGACAATTCTGACAACATAATACACACATACAAATCTATAAAAAATAACACACTATGGAAACATATCGGTCACAAAACTACTAATACAAAAAACAAAAAATAGTCTCAAAACAGATTGCAATAAAACCTACTGGAAATCTATAGATGTCAAACTACTTTTATTTTAATCCTTAAATACGGTAAGTTATAATCTTGTCGCAACAAATAAATCAACAACTACAACAAACAGTGATAAATAATACTATAAAGGATTTAAATGATTTAATGTAAAAATGTATTTCTAGTAGTGTTGTTTTGAGTATTTTTGTATTATCTGTTAGAAAGGTTTCAGGTGGAAGGTCATTCCATGGCTTCCAGACACTGCTGTAAAATGAATGTTTGCCTATTTTCCTTTTTGAAAGTGAAGAGTATAATCTATGTGGGTGATACCAAGTCCTATTGTTGTCACTGAATGTGAAGAACTGGGACGCTTATTATTATATTACTCCTGAGTGAGAGGATTCAACCGTGAAGCAATGAGAAAAAAAGTCTTATAATAAAAACATTGGATTTTCCGAGTGTCCAAAAATTCCATTACCCTTAAGCTCATTGTTTTATTTAGCTTTTGGCAATGATAAAAACCATTGAAAGTGGTTTGCTTTAACACATTCGTAACAACATACCCAAAAACGCTATTTTCGACTTTGTGAAATGTGAGACTCCGCAAACATTAAAAGCCTTTGCTTTAAAAAAAAGGAGAAAAATATGTTGAAGTTTCTTTAAACTCATGCTTTTTGAAAATTTCGTTGCTATAGGGATCAATTGTTAGTTTTTCATGAATTGCTCAAGTGTTAGTTTTTCTCTTTCCTTTTTCATGGTATAAAGCCCCCCCCCCCCCAACTCTAAATTTTCATGAATTTATCGGTGATTCATATGCAAATTGTCCAATTAATTTTTGTTCTTTCATCAACCCCCCCCCCCCCATTCGAAAAAAGATCTTTGCATGGGCCTAGAAAATGCTTTGTTATTTTATATATAACATATGAATATAATATTGTTATATATTTGTTATTTTGATTCTAAATATAGCCAAATTAAATCTTAAAATAAACCAAATTAAAATATAGCCAAAATAACTATAATTATATACAAGAGATTACGGAAGAAAAATTATATTTTTATTTATTGTTTCATTTGCTTAAGTTCTCTTTTTCCTGTTTACTGTCTAAAATTCAGTTACCTGGAATGGCCAAATATCTGACCCGGTAAAAATTAAATAAAAAAAAACAAGTTTTTTAAATGAAAGTAAGGAGTGACATTAAAACTTAAAACGAACAGAAATTACTCCGTATATGAAAGGGGCTTTTCCTTCTCAACGCCCCACTCTTTACGCTAAAATTTGACTCTTTCTCTTAACTCTACATTTAAAAACTGTAAAAAAAACTTTAGCGTAAAGAGCGGGGCGTTGAGAAGGAAAAGCCCCTTTCATATACGGAGTAATTTCTGTTCGTTTTAAGTTTTAATGTCGCTCCTTACTTTCATCTAAAAAACTTGTTTTTTTATTTAATTTCTGAACGTTTTTGAATCAATGCATGTTTTGATTTTGGCTCTCCGCAGAGGAATAATTAAAACGAAATTTGTATATTTATTTTTTTTTTTTGGCTAAATGGCTTTCTCATAATTTTGATCGAATGATTTTGAGAAAAAAAGAGCAGGGGAGGAAGACTAGTTGCCCTCCGATTTTCGGTTAATTAAAAAGGCAACTAGAACTTTTAATTTTGTACGAATCTTTTTATAAGTAAAAGATATACGTAACTTATAAATTAGCTTACGTAAAGAACTTTTGTATTCTTATGTTTTTATTACATATATGAGGGGGTTCGCCCCCTCGTCAGCACCTCGCTCTTTACACTAAAGCTTAAATTTTGTCCCAATTCATTAAGAATGACCCCTGAATCACAAAAGCCGCAGAATAAATAGTTGAAATTACTAAAAATACTTTAGCGTAAAGAGCAAGGTATTAGGAGGAGCTGAGCCCCTCATATGGGTAATAATTTCTGTTCGTTTTAAGTTTTAATGCTGCTGCTTACTTCCAGCTGAAAAAAAAACTTTTTCATTGTTTTTTTTAAGTATTGCTAGTAAATCCTGTTCTCCCTTCATGGACATTTTCTTCCCCCAAGACAAATTCCTCGATTGAAAGTTCCCCCAGCATATCCCCCTCTTCTCAACCCCTGCCTCCAACCAAAAAATCCTCCTGAAAACGCCTTTACACTTCCCAATAACCATTACTATATGTAAGCACTAAGACCAAGAGAAAGAACATCAACTTCCGTGGACATCAACTTGCCCAATCCGCTACAAGAAAGTGCCATGAAAACACGAAGAGATGAAGAAACCGGAACAGATGAAAAAGAGAGAACTGAAAAGGACATACAAAAGAAGAAGTGGGACCTGATAAGCAAGTTCACCATTCTCTCAAAGAAGTTGAAGAAGTGAATGAGTTAGCTTGTAAGCTGAAGTCGTATGGATTGTTTTTACTTGGTTCAAGTCTTGAAGTTTCTTTTCTATTTTTGTTTTAACAGAAAATTTTAACAACAGAATTTGGGAAAACAAAGACAACTAACCCCTCTCCATGGAAAATGAATTCCTTCCATTTCTCATGATTATGATGATTCTTATCGTGACCTGGTAACTGCTTCTGATTCTTGAGCAAAGGAATGTTTTGACTATTAGTGGTAATCAAAATCCCTATCCCACTTTGGGCCCTATTGATCCCTTGCCTAACCCCTAATGTTGTACACTAGGGGTTATGCCGGGTTAAGTAGATTCTAAATAGATGCAAGTGTCACTTTCACTTTAGTTTCTGGGGTATTTTGTCATTTTCTGGGAATATCTTGTGGGTTCTGTTTGGGTATATGTTAGTTTAAGGGAGTAATTTAATCAGTGCAGTTCAATTTCAAGTTCAGTAGAGTAAACCTAAGTTGAGTATATTTTGATGTATTTATGTTTCTAGTTTAATTATATAAAATAAACTATAGTAGTAGCCAAGAAATTACCAACAAAGATCATAGTATATAATACTAAAATTCCCTTGGCAGGTCGTCGAGTCCCTTTCCTACTGAGCAGGAATCATTGCGAGCCCTGACTATGCATTAAGCTGAAACTTTCAGTGTGTGTTGAAGGGGATATTAAAGATACAAAAGGTGCTATGCGTATACTCCTGCTAATGCTGCTACAACTATGGCTGCTGTGCAAGCTGAGGGTATTAAGGTGAAGCTTGTAAGGAATATTTAGGCGGATATTCAACTAAATCAAATCAAACTATGAGCATGTAGACTTTTAAAAAGGTGACAAAGCAGAATCTGAAGAACAACTTATATTATTAATTTAGACCCTTAAGGGTAAGTTGAGGGGAATTTTGAACTAGCCTTAAGGGTGTAAGTATACTTTTAATACTACCACTACAGTTAATGTAACTAATCTAAGTTACATTAACTGCAGTGAATGTAACCGTTAATGTAACCAAGATACAACCGCACTCCTTCAAAAGATTTAGGTAAGTTTCGAGTTCCCACTCTTTGTCCCTGGGGTGCAATGCCTTGCCAATAGCTCAGAATAGGTTAGAACATTTAGAAAATTCGTTTTAGAAGAAATTTTTGATCGAGTAATAAGTAATGAAACGAATTATTCTTTGTTTAGTAGTAACACGTTTCCTCGAACTAAATATACTCAAATAATAAATATGGCCCAAGGATGCTCCAAGTCTCACATCAGTGTAATTCAACTGAACTGTCAAGGATTATGTTCGTCAATGACAGATGTAATGACTATGTGTCGGCAAGTACAGCCTGATGTTCTTGGACTTTGTGAAACATTCCTGACGAGACATAATGATAGCATGTTAGATATCCCCGGGTATACATCGAATTTTATACATAAAAAAGATACGAGGCGAGGAGGATTTGCAATCTCTATAAAGAGTGAATGCCCAGTTCATATAAATAACCAACTGACTCGGAACTTGGAGGGTGTATTTGAATCACTTTTCCTCGAAATGTCGCTTCCTTCACGAAGAAAGGTAATCGTTGGAGAAATTTACCGATCCCCATCAGGCTCTGTTTCTTCTTTTATGGATATATTACCGGGAACACTCCAGCTGCTGGAGAAACAGAATCATGATGTGGTCCTTATGGGTGATTTCAATATCAACCTGGCCTATCCCCTTACAAGTAGTGCCAAAGACCTCCTCACGCTCACGTCTGGGTCTACCCTCTATCCATCAATTACTATCCCGATAAGAGTTACTGAAAATACTCATTCTCTAATTGACAATATTTTCTCGACTTTATCTCCACTCTCAGCTTCAGTCATCGTCAATGATATGTCGGATCATTTCCCCCTATTCACCATCTTCGAGACTTCAAAAGTAGCAAGATCGTTGTCGAGAATAAGAAAAGACGTACCGATTATTGACCGATTATTGACGTTTACAACTTTATACAAAGGACACTGTTTTAAAGAAAAAACAGCTAAACATGGGAGAAAAAATACACCAATTTATCCGTGGGTTACTGAGAGTTTACTCAGATGTATTAATAAGAAGAACAAGCTTTGGGCTGAATACCATAACCGACCAAGTATAGCTAGCCTAGAAATCTATGAATCTTATAAGAAATGCCTCCAATAAATTTTCAGAAAGGCCAAAAGAGAATATTTTAATACAAAAGTAGCTGAAAGTGGTAAGGATGGAAGGAAAGTTTGGGAGACAATTAATTCACTGTGACAACCCGACGACTAAAAACCTGAACTACCGTCCAAAATTACTGTTAATGGGAAAACCTTTACTGAGAAAACCAAAGTAGCGAAAGCACTTTGCACTTTCTTCGCCAGCATTGGAAAGAAAACGGCGAACACAGTAACACCCCAAGCAAAATCCTAGATTTTCTAGGTCCAGCGAGTGTTAAGTCAATGGCAGTCATTCCCGTAACTTCCCTCGACGTCTCAATGATTGTCAAAAACTTGATAGGTACATCTGCGTCCGGATTCGACTGTGTTCACACGAAAGTGTTGAAAGCAGTGTTGCCATCCGCATTATAACCCTTTACACATTTGATAAGCCTCTCATTGCTGAAGGGGGTATTTCCATCACTCCTCAAGAAAGCACGAATAATACCTGTCCATAAAGGTGGCCCTCAAGATTGACCCATCTAACTTTTGACCCATTTCATTTCTCTCGGTATTTTCCAGTCTTCGAAAAGCCTATGAAGAATCAACTTTATTCTTTTCTCGAAGCGAAGGGATTCCTCAACCAACGACAATTTGGATTCAGATCAAGTCATTCAACTGAAGATGCACTGACGTCACTGAGATTATTTATCGACAAAGCACTTGACCTGGGACTTTTGCCAGCGGCTCTTTTACTTGATATCAAAAAAGCAGTCGACAGTATGGATCATAGAATTCTACTAGGTAAACTAGAACACATTGGTGTTAGAGGAGAGGCACTGAAATGGTTCCAGTCCTACCTTAGCAATCGGCGCATGTACATAGGAGAAGATCCTTTGAACGATATCGTGGTAAATTTCTGGGTGCCACAGGGATCGATCCTAAGTCCACTGTTATTTCCTATTCATGTTAATGTAGGTCATTAACATGACCTACAAGTCGTCTTCTGAACCCAAATTTCAGGACCTCACGGTGCTGAAAACTCTGCTGCGGTGAAGATACTTCAAATAATGACAACGACTGTACTGAGCTGCTGGCATTCGCCGACGATACTACAATTGCCTCCTGTGACTCTGGCATGACGTCACTCCAGAGAAAACTGGAGATTGTCTTAGAATAAACTTACGTCTGGATGGATGCAAATCGATTTGTAATAAATGTCGACAAATCGTGCGTGCTATTCTTTAAAGGATTGACAGTATTCATTCAGAAATAACTGGAATTACGACTTCTAGAGGAACGATCAAGCGGCCAGAAACGGGTTTTGTGAGGTTTCTAGGTGTACTCCTGGACGAAAAGCTCTCCTTTCTTAACCACATCCAGGCTGTAGAGCTGAAACTCCCTCGCAATCTTTGCATCATCGGGAAACTGAAGCACGTATTTCCTCAAAAACTCTTCGTCTACTTTGCAACGGACTTCTGAAACCTCACCTGCAGTATTGTACCATAACTTGGCAGTCAACCTTCAAATCACACCTGAAGAGACTTGACTCAATCCACAAGCGTACATTGAAAATTATTGGAAATGTAGACGACTATCTGTCCTTTGGCTCCCTTTACTGTCTGTCGTGCTCAGTTTTTGTTCTTAAATTTTTATCCACTTTACTTCCATCTCCCTTCCACAATCACTATCACCAACAGTACATTCAGATTTTCCCCCGGATGTAGCATGTGCTAAAGTGTGGAACATGCTTCCAAAAGAGCTGAGATGTAGGAGCTCCCTCAGGTCTTTCAAAAATAATGTAAATAAATATTTAGTTAAAGGTCAATAAGTTAATGATAAAAAAAGAAAGATAATTTAAATTAAATGAAGTTTGGATTTTTTTTTAGTATATTTAGGTGAGGTGGTTGTACGTCCAGGGAAGGAGGGAGGAACCCTATGGTTAAGATTATATAATGAGGAGGCGTGTGGTTGTGTCAAAGAGTGAAGTGGGAGTCGTACTGCGTGTTAGTGAAGAATCTTTTATGCTTATGGGTCTCAACGTGAGTTTTGTCACAGAGCAGTGTACTTTAGGTTTAGTTATTTCCTTTTTTTTAATTAAACCCGATTGAATATTGAACCTTAATGACGCTAAAGGTCAAAACTCTAGGATCAAATTGATAGGGAACTTTTAAAATTAAAGGAAAAAATTGTATGCTTGCGGGTTTTCAAAACGGTATATAAGCAATATCATAGGTAGCACCATAATTGCTAGAAATATCATTGAAATTTAAAGGAGCTAATTCAATTCAGAATTAAAAGTTCTGGTTCCCTTTTTAAGAGTAACAAGGGATTGGAGGGCAATTATGCAATTAGCCCACTATGCTTTATACATAAATATTGGTTTAAAATAAATCAAAAGGCATTGCGTTGATTATTACCAATAAGACACCTGCGCCTGAAGCCTTGTTATTTTTCAATCCTTTTAGTACTGCCCCTCATTCTTCCTCATAAGACAAATCTTCCCTCACATCCAAGGTATCACACACTTTTTTATTTTCCTCTATATCTTTTCCTGCAACTGTATCTCGGTTTAGCACCTTCTCAAATGTTCCGCCCACCTCTCTTTAACTCTTTCCTTATAAGTCCGGATTGACTACTTCTTCTCAATTTATTAATATACCAGTACAATACTTTACTATTATGTCGTCTAGCTGCATCTTTCAGATCCTCAGCAATTTTATCCATGGCCTCCACTTCACACCTCCTTGGTTCATATTTTAATGCTTTCTCCACTTTCTTTACATTCCTTTTGTTTTCATACGACCTATCACTCTCATAATTCTTGTAAAAACCACTTCTACTCTCTATTAAACCTAGAGCTTTTTCACTAATATTACTAGCTGCAGTCTTAACTTTCTTCCCTAAGACACCATCAGTAACTTCACAAATTGTTTCTCTAAAATTATTCCATCCATCTTCCACATTGTCGAATTTTAAACCGTCAAGCTTAGTACTCAACTGTTCCTGGAAAGGTTTTTTAAAATTTTCATCCAGGAGTCTACCAACATCATAACGTCCCGGGAGGTAGTTACCCTTCCAAAATTTCAGCCTTAAATTAACTGTAGACGCTACTAGATGGTGATCTTTACTTCTAACATCAACAACAGCAATCCTATATGCTAATATCATTCTCACTAATATCCTCTCAGTCTTCGGTTTACTACAACGCAATCAATAAGGTTTGCTGTCTTACCATCACGTGAATGCCGTGAACTTATCCATTTACTCCATTGGATACCTCCATTTACTGTCCAGCTCTTCATTTTCCTGAGGAAAGAATAGCAAACAAAGGTGATTCACTTGGTGATCGCTGCTTGCATGTCGAATTGCATTGTTTCCACCACAAATTCCAAATTAATTGGTTTGCCTTGTTTTAAAACATCACTTGCTCTCTGAAGAGTTTCATAAACGTATTCGAAACTTGAATTCGTGTTTGCTATAGCTTTATTCAACGTAAGTGATGATCGTACCATAAATAGTGAATATATTTAGCTTTAAAATAGTTGGGATAATTTATCACAAAATCAAATTAGCGAACACAACTACTGAAGGTGATTTTGAGTCACCCTCACATGGCCAAATTTACTTTTTAGACCCCAATGAAGCTGCTGAGGAACGCCTTGAACATATTTTAAATCATGGGATCTCTCGTAATCTAATGAATCTCTTGGAAGGATTATTGTGTGACAAAACGACTATACCAAAGGCTACAAAACACACGAGAAGTGGAGGATGATGCAAATCAACTTGCTGCTTCACTACGACAAGAGCCTCCAAACGTGCAGCTCATTTTTACTATGCCAGATGGTGTCAATTATAGACAGTTCAACCCTCCTGCATGTAATGAAGTATTACTCCTTAATGCTTACTCTTAATGCTGACCCACCAAACGAAATGACCTTAAAACAAGGTGGAAAAAATCTTGTCATTTCCGAGAATACCGGCCATCGTGTAGAGCCCCTTACCAAACCAATGTTTAATCCAGCTGGAACTTAAAGATGATCAAGGGGTATGCTACTTCAAAGAATTCCTTGGTATTGTAGGTATTGTATCGCCTTTCAACCTTAACATGCCAAAAGTCTCTCTGTGCAAGCTATAGCACCCGACTTGCGTCGGATTAGTTTTAATGCTTTCCCTTTTGGTGGACTATTTTCCCAGCTGTACACCGTCGATACCAATATTCGTTTTGGGCGTGATCGTATTGACCGGATAAAATTTAAACAGAAAACTATTATGGCCGAAAACTACGCAGGTGTTGTACGACTTCTCAGTGACTTAGCGTCAAAACAGAATTTGTTCACTAACAAAAAAGTAATGCTACCGTCAGCCCTCCTCAGAAAAGCGCGCAACTTCGCTGAACATTTTGAAGGCACCTTGGCTGTATTATTTGTCGACTTGGATCCCTGTATTTCTTTATAACTGTGACTTGCAATCCTGATTGCCCCGAATTTAAAGAATCAGCAAGTATCACATTTGATGATAACTTTACAATAGAACAGTCTCCTCAAGATCACCCCGATCTAATTACTCGAATTTTAAAAGAGAAGTTGGACGATTTAATCAATGATATTGATAAGGGATAGATATTTGGAAAACTAGCAGCATATGTGTATGCAATTGGATTTAAATGCATTTACTATTGATCACGAGTCCTCAGGATCGAATCCATAATCCGGTTGGAATTGATTATCTTATTTCAGCTGAATTTACTAATTCCAACGATCCATTATTAAGAGAATTAGTCTTAGAGTGGATCATTCAAAGTTTGGACGGAATTTAAACCCAAATGCAAGTTGCAAGATCAATACAAATGTAAAATTCCACTGCCACTTTGGTTTTCCAAAGCAATGCAATTCAGTCACGTCTTTAGCAGATGCTGAAAAACCAAAGTATCGGTGTCGTTATGATCCCAATTTAGACAAAATCAATAGAGTAGAACTCTCACATGATTGTGCTGTTTATCGAAAAGATTCAAATAATTGCCGAATTACTCGTAATAATCGTAGTGTTGCCACATATAATCCTCATATGCTTAAAAAAATTTCAATGTCGCATAAATGTCGAATATGTTCATGCTACAGTTCCGGTGAAGTATCTATATAAATGCATCTACAAGGGGCATGATTGTGCTTCGATAAAGATTGTCGAAAATAAACAATCCATGGTTTACAATGAAACAGAAAGCTATGTAGAAGGACGCTCCATTACACCAGCTGAAGTATGCTGGTGACTATTTAGTTCCAATGCTCAAAAAGAGCCATGTCGTTCAAAGTTAAATGCTCATTCGTCAGGACATTTCCCTTGAGAATACAAAACATTTTAAGATCTGAAAACAGTTGATAGCATTGTCTATTCCACATTCAAAGCATTATACCGGGCTCATCGCTTTGAATTTGACGATAGACAGCGGTTGGACATCATAGAAGAATCGGCACTGTCCAAAACGCCTTCTGTAATAAGAATACGCGTCGCATAGATTCTTTTTTTGGTAATTTTGCAGATTCAAAAGCTCTTTGGGAAATATTAAAAAATTAGTTGCCAGAGGATTTCATTCAGTAAGTGCGACAAAGTAACTTATCTGTAGATCTTGCAGTAAAGCATGCTTATTGCATCCAAGCTAAATACGATGGAAATAGGAGGTCAAAATTTTTGTTTTTGGGTGGAACGAAATGAAAATGACCAGAGCTTGGAATTCCTAAATTCTAGTGTCTCAACTTTTACTGGAGATAGTAAGCATCAGGCTCTGCAAGAGAACAGCTCGAAGTTGTTGACAATATTTTACAGGCTGTCAATAATCCTTTTCAAGTTGGGATAAATGTTTTTCATAGATGGACCAGGCGGTGCCGGTAAAGCATTTATTTATAAAACCTTGTACCACATTCTGTATGAAAAAATTCACTAAGTACAGTGTATTGATTATATAGGAATAGCAGCAGCTTTATTGCCATTTGGACTAGGCTTGAAAGTTCCACTTTCCTCAGAATTGGTTTCTTGTTTAAGACCTGGTTCAAGCAAAGGTTTAGAGTCTGCTCAAATAGATGTTTTCCTGCTTAACGAAGCACTCAAGCGTCCCAAGTATGGCTTTAAAAATATAGACCAGCTGTTGCGGTCGATTGCAAATCCAAACTAACCATTTGGTGGGAAATTTCTAGTTTCTAGAGGTGATGTCCGACAGTGTTTACTGGTTCAATCCTGAAGTAACAACAGTGAAACACTCGATTTATCAATAAAAAAAAATCATTTTTGGAGGTAATTCAAACATATTTCCTTTGAGAAATTTTTGCAGGTCGAACCTAAACAGGAATCATTTGTAATGTACATCCCCGAATTGGGAAACGGAAATCTTCCTAAAAATGAACTTAATGAAATTGAATTATCGGAATATATAATTTCCAGTGGCAGTTTTATTGAGCAAGTATTTGGAGAATGGTTATCTAAACAAAGTTTCAAATGAAGGATCGAATTATTTTAGCGTCAATCAATAAAGAAGTTAAATAAATGCAAACATGGTCAATCGCCTCCTAGGAGAATATAAATCAAATAAAAGCTACGATACTGTAAAAGATAAAGAGAAAGGAAGAATTGAATTCACTCCAGAATTCCTCAGTTCAATTGAAACTGTCGATTTACCACCACGTGAATTAAAAATGGAGAAAATACCATAGTTATACTTTGGCGTAACTTATATATTTCAGAAGGGATGTGTAATGGGACCAAGCTTATTGCTATTGAATTGTGTAAGAGCATAATTAAGGCGAATATAATTAATGGGGAAAAGCAAGAAAAGAAGTTCACATATCTCGAGGTACTTAGGACTTCAGTAAAAGTTAACTTGGATCTACGATATCAATTTCCACTTTGACCCGCATGTTCCTTAGTTACACATAAGTGGCAAGGCCAAACTTTTGAATTTGTTGGCGTCAACCTTAGTTATCCCGTTTTCAATCATGGTATGGTATGCGTGGTATTTTCTAGTGTAAAAAGATAATGTAGCTTGAAAGTTCTGCCACCTCCTGAAAATGAACGACTAACATACAATGAAGTGTAGAAGGAAGCCCTGACAACTGCCGTGAAAATGTATTATTGTTAGGGTTATATTTCTTCTTTTTTATAAATCAACTAAACAATTAATAATTATATATGTTACATCCTTGACAAAAATTTGAATTTTTCCAGAGTAATAATAACAAACTTATGGTGACGTCATGACATCAAGAAGAGACTCACGTCTGCGGTGACAAGTGTCAATGAGAATCCACATAAATTATCGCTGTGAGTGCCGTATCGGGGCTCTGCAATTTTGAAGAGCTCGTAAGGTGAAAACGCTTTAAAGTTTGGCAGGTTTAAACACGGAGAACCTGACAACAAAACCTGGTGCCTGAAAACTCAACTTTATGCAACACACCCCATCTTAAATCATATAAACTTAATACGTTGTTCGCAAACGAAACTAATATGTCAGTACTACCCTATTTAATGCTGAATTGGAATAGCTATAGTATGCGCAAATGGACAACATTTAACTCATCAGATGCAAGTCCAAGAATCCAAAAGTTGGATAGAGACTTCTTGCTTTAATGATTTGTTTACTTAAAATTTCACACTTTGTTCTCTTATATCGGAGAGGAACGATTGTATACACAATGAATAGGGCAAATAATATTAAAGGTATAGATATATAATATCTGTATGGAGATAAATATGTTTTATTAGATTTTAGTTTTTTCTTTAGAGCATGACCAGTTTCTGTGCTGCTCACCGTTGACATTTGCGTCTGACTTCTATCGAGGTTTTTTTCTTCTGAAATTTCCTCTGTTCCTGTTTGTTCATTTTTTCCTTCCGTTCGCGTTTTCATCATTTTTTCTAAAATCGCTTGTTTATGCTCTTCTTCCCCTAAGATTTTCCTTTTTCCATGTATTTTGACATCTTCAGCCAGGTTTTCTCTGTGTAAAGTTCCAGTTTTATTTTCCTGAACTGATGTCTGAAACTGAAAATCGACAACAACTTCCTCTGTTTTTATTGCATTATGATTTCCCTCAACATTCGAACTGATATCTTCTTCCACATATACTTTTTTTTCTGACTTTAACATTTTTTTTCTTTTGTGACTTTCCAATTTTGTATCTTCCAAGTTCGTTGGTTCTGTGCATTTTTCGACTTTTCTGTACGAGTCTCTATTTCTCAAGATATTTCTAGAGTTTTCTTTGTCATCGTTATCGTTTGACCTTAAATTGTCACTTTTATCTTTCCAGACTATTTTTTCTTTGTCTGACCCAGATTTATCGTATAAATGCTTTTTATTTTTTTCTCTTTGTTTTTCCTCTTTTTCATTTGACTTCAAATGTTTGCTAGCCTCTTTTTTATTTTTCAAAAGACAATTAATCTCGTCCTGTGGATGTTTGTAGAAATCCTTTGCTTTCTGTCTATCCTTCTTAGAAGTCTTGGGATATTTAAACCTCTCACTTTTGCGTCTCTGTTTTTCAACCTTTGAACTTTTAAACTTCGTCCTACATTTTTTCGGCTCAGATTTTGCTGTTTCAAAACACAAATCTTTCTCATGCTCTAATGTTCTCAAAGAATCAGCATTCAAATGACTATTACCTACACAATTTTCAACCAGCCTTTTCATGTCATCTTTATTTGCAACAATACTCAAGTAATGCATTAGTTTACTATCTTTGCATATCTCGGCTAACTCTGATGAATCTGCAGTAGCATAACCAAATGTAAGTAAAATGATTATAACAGGATAACATAATGAACTCAATTTCATTTCTATATCTATACCTTGCAAATATGCGATCAAGCTGTCACATTAATACTGGGTAGTTATATCTTTGTATAGCTGCAAATAAACTGGGACATATGAAGATTGCGGCTTTGTAAATTCAAATTCTATGTTTTACACAATTATTTGTGCTATTTAGGTTTTCCTATTTGAAGTGTAATTATAATAGTAAAAAAGCATTTGTTTCGATTCATAAGGCAGTGATGTAGTCTTATGTTTCCAATTAAACGATTGTTAGCGTCATAATTTAATAGTGTCTAGCGTTAATTTAACCTGAGATCCAGGAAGGATTACTACTTTCTGGAAAGATATGACGTTGGTAGAGGGGATTAGAGATTAGGAAGAACTTTCCAGTTACAGTTGAATACTGAACCAGAGAGTCTAAAATTTTAAAATGTTGAAAATGGATGGAATCGCCGAAGATCTGGAAAATGCAGCTAGACGGCATAGTAGTAAAATAATGTACAGGCCTGCTAATAAATTGAGAGGGAGTCGATCTGGACTTCTCTCATTTAAAGAGAGATGGACAGAATATTTTGAGAATGTGCTTAACAGGATTGAGTTACAGGGAAAGATTTAGGGGAGAATGAAAAACTTTTTTGTCACCTTAGCAGTGAAGGAAGATTTATTCTGTAAAGGAGAGTTAGTGTCTGTGCTAAAAAGATTAAAAAATAACAAGGCTCGAGATGCTGATAGTACGGTAAATGAGTTTCTTAAATACGGGGGTATGAAATAATAAATAAGCTACTGAAGATAATGAATATGATTTTGCAAAAGGGGAAAGACCTAGCAGTCTTAGACAAACCCTAGTTAAGCCCTTAAGGGGAAACCCCTGAGATTGTTTGTTCTATTTTCTTCTGCTCCGTCCAGATTTACTGTAAGAGGTTAGTTTTTTCTTGTTATTTTGAGCACTGCAGAAGGCTTGGTGATGTCCTTGCCGAAATATTAGCTTTTGTAATTTCCACTTCTTTTCTGTCCACTGGCTGGCATTACCTTTGTTTTTCTTGGCTATTTAGTTTTATTGTTCATTTTTCACTTTTTCCTATTTAGCATACGTCATCTGTCTTAGAGTGTATTTACTATCGAGATTGCATAAAGTCAGTAGACTTGATTAAAGGTAATAATTTTAAATCTTTTTTGAGAAGTGGGTCTTCTCTATCTACCGGCTGGGGGATTGAGATGAAACTTTCAGAGAAATTTTTTTTTGGGTTAAAGGTGGTTAGGAGACTTTCTGGTGCCGTGTTTGGGAGGCAGAAACGGGAGGTGGTCCTAAGTTTGAAGCAAACACTGGGGTTGTTTATCTTCTTTTTTTCTGTCGTTTGAAAGGCTCTTTGGCGTTCGATTATATTAAATGTAAAAAAAAAAAAATTCAACTGAAAGTAAACAGCAAATTTAAAACTTAAAACGAAGAGAAATTATTACGTATATGAGGGAGGTCACCCCCTCGTCAATACCTCGCTCTTTGAGCTAAACTCTGAATTTTGTCCCAATTCTTTAAGAATGACTCCTGAATCACAAAGGTTTTTTAACTAGTATAATAGTTCTTTTAAAATGGGCAACCGTGGCTGGTCAATTCATACTTAAAGACATATTTATTTTATTATTTTTTTTTTACTATGCTTAGCCCGGTCAAAATTTTAGCCGGATGACGTAGGGAAAAAATGGGCTTAGAATGGGGGCTAAAAAAACCTCCTATGTTTTGGTCACTTAAAAGGGCACTAGAAATTTTCATTTCCAAATAAATTAGTCCTCTCCTGGTCTTCTATGATCACTGGTTCGATACGATCATCCAACGGAGAAAAAAGTGGCGGATCTAATCATACCTAAAGACATAATTATTAGTTGTTTTTTTTACTATGCTTAACCCGGTCAAAATTTTAACCACGTGACGTAGAGGAAAAATGAGCTTAGGAGGGGGGCTAAAAAACCTCCAATGTTTTGGTCACTTAAAAGTGCCCTAGAACTTTTCACTTCCAATTAAATTAATCCTTTCCTGATCTTCTATGATCACTGGTTCGATATGATCATTCAACGGAGAAAACAGTGGCGGATCCAGGGGGCGAGGTGCACCCCCTGACATGGTGGTGGATTTGTGGTTGGGACCACTTGCTCTGGTCTGGGTTGGGACGAAATTTTTTTTTATAATTGGTTTTTAATAGTTAAGTTTTAATTAGTTTTTAATTATTAAGACTGTTTCTTTTTGCAAAAAAAGTTTGAAACAAGGTTTTAGTCACTTTGTGCGGTCTCTGTTAGATTTTACTAATGTCACATACCGCCAAAAACTGTTTAATTAAATTTAGGTTTATCAAGGGAATCTGTCCGTATTACTACAAAAGCGAACTGGGAGGCAAAAATCTTCATATCGTAATAACAAGGTGAGGAAATTTAAACTTAACTTCTTTAGGCAATCGAAGTGATATTTCAGGATTGTGCTGTCACAACGGGGCTGACGAGCAAAATATTTACTTCTTTTTACTGCCAAAAAATCTGTTTTCGCGTCTTGCTATGGCTCAGAAGTGAGGAAATTGATATCATCACTTTTTTGGCTGTCTGTTTTATTTTTTCGGGTTTGCTTTTTTTTGCAAAGCAGGGTGGTTTTCACAAAATTGTTGGTTTTTAAGGAGATTTGTATAATAGAATTTAAATGTGTGAGAAGTACAAAAATTATTAGCTTAAGTTTTGATTTTGGTGAGAACTGGTGGCCACTTTACTGCCTATTTTCGTCTTAATAAAGCTCTGCAATATGTGACATATTACCTCCTCTGTTTATCCTAAAACATTATTATTAAGGCCGAACTCTTTAGAACTTTAATAAAAGTTCGTATAAGTACATGCTTAAAACTAATTATATGAGCCGAAATACTCCTTCCAAGGTCGGAGTAATCATTTAAGAAAAATAATTTTTTGAAAAATTGTTTTTAATAGAAGCCAAATAACTGTGTTTATTTTTTTTATCTAGCTGGTGTAGATGGGTTTCTGAATTCTTAGTTTGAATCAGTAGAATGCCATCGTTCTTTTCTCAACATTTGCTAATAAAATTTTAATGAAAATTGGAAATTCACATAACTTGAGTTAACCATGGAAACAAAATGCAACTACAATAATACTTCAGAATTTCTCACCTTCTCAATTCCAAACAGTCACAAAATATTGTTAAATTTTGTGTAGGAACTGTATATATTTGTCCATAACTGTCTAAACTGCTATATATAACGCTGAGAATTTTAATACTTATTTTGATACATGCCATCCAATCATATTTCGACGATTAGTTGTTTATAAATCAAAATTTTTACAGGACAATTTTCTTATTTAATGCTAATTCTGAGTCAAATTCAAATTTTTATGTTTCTGCTCAACAGACGCATCGAGACTTAAGCGTTTGAATTGAATATCTGAATATCTCAAGATTAATAAAAAATTAATTAGAAATTCTACCACAGCTCGAAACCCTGAGAATTTAGATCACCAATCTATACCTATAAATTACAAATATATAGTCCTGTGGTGGTGCAGTGGATTTGACCTTAGCTTGGTAATACGGGACCCAGAGATCGAATCACGCTGGAGGAATGCACTGCAGGGCCGACGCAGGGACCTTAGTAGTCAAGACGTGTCGTTAATTCTTAAATAAATAAATACAAATATAGCAAACACATAATTGTTCGTTTTTTAAGGAGTATTTCGACTCATAAACTTTGTTTGCAGCAAATACCTACATGCATCCTTATTAGAATTCATACTTTTCTGACGATTTTGGCCTTTATTCGAATGTTTTAGGATGAATAGAAGAGGAAATACTAACAAAGTGATCTAAATGACAGGACTCTGGACTGGCAGCACTATCCATTATTAGCATTCACCGAAATATTGAGGTAGATGTCGACTACGTACTAAATAGACATGGCTTGAGTAGAAATAGAGAAATAGAGTTTTTGTTATGAAAGTGCGAATTCTTTAATTTAAGCGAAATATATCGAACTTTAAAATGTGGAAAGATACGCTACGTTGTTATGAAAAGCAAAATTTTGATTAGTAAATTGTTGAGATTTCGTCAAAATCGACACTAACACTATTTTTTAAAAAGAAACAGTGATTATTTAATGCTTTATTGCCTATACTTAAACCCTTCATTTTAAATGTCGTCCATGCATTTCTATCTCTTCGTTCTGTTTTTCTTGTTGCACCCCTAAAGAAACTAGTATTTAATGTTTAATATATCTTTTGCGAGTATACAAGTTGTATCTTTGTCATCATTTCCTGCTCTTCATTGCTGTCATAGTTACTAAGCGATGCTACAAAGTTAGGCAATATGCTAAAAGTTTTGACCCCAAGCGTGCATGTCCCCAAAATATGGTTTAACACCAATTTTTTTTTTTTACAATAAAAGGCTTAACTCTCTCGCTATAGTGGTCAGAATTGCAAAGGCAAAAAATTATTCGGAAAATGTTAAATATCTTTTTTATAGATGGTGTACAGCTTTATTTTATGGCGGGGTAGTTTTCGTAACTTACTATTTTTTTTATCAATATTTTTGTACCATTTTAATTTCAACAGATTTATTAGAACTTTAACCCTCACCAAATTTTAGATTTAATTTACGACCATTTCCACTACCTATCTACAACGCATAATTGTCAAGGTTCATTTTAAATTGTGGGTATTTTCTTTACTCACAAGTTTATCCAAGCAACTTATTATAAGCCCCCACTCCCTAAAGAAAATTATGGATCCACCCCTGGAAGAAAAAACACATTTTCTCAGGCTCGTAACTTTTGATGGGTATCATTAAATTTGATGAATTCTAAATGTCGTGAATAAGCATTGAAATTCGATTTTTTTTTTATGCATCTACTGTTATCAGGACTCTGTTTCCTATAGTATCGGGTGCTATTGTAGTCTAGGAAACTTGTGGAAAAAAATGGGTCAACCTCAAACAAATTGCTACACAAATGCTATATACACTACCCAACCAAAGAATATGTGCTGATTTCAACTCCGGAAAGTTTGCCTCTTTGTTCTTTCACAAGTTTGAGTTTTTTTAGGTTGAATTTGAGGCTGAGACAAAAATGTTGATTGAGGAAATACCAGCAAATGCGATTAGATTTGTCATTTCTACGCTCTTATTTTGCTGATGAACATGAAACTAAATGTTTAAAGTCAGAAGAATTATTTGGGACTTAAATCTTTGAGATTGAGGTTGGAGGAAATTCAGCCTGCAGGTGTACTTGACCTATGGCAAAACATTTGCAGTCTCGCGGCTTGGTAAAAACCAAGACTGGGTCTCGGTAAAGTTCAGTATACCTGGAACCTTAGTTTTGTGAAAATGAGTAAGAATGAGGAGAAGGAGGGGAAGTTGAAACGTAAGTATTAAGGGGGATAGTACTTGCATGACAGAGATAGGGGGTTTCCTATTGGAGCTACTAACCCCAGAAGAAGTTATTACATGCAGCTGGGTCTTACGCAATGCTGTAGGACAGTTGTTTGCTATGCAATGGTGTGGTAATCTTGATTGTTACGTAATAGGGGATTTTTCTTTACTTATGCAAATGTTTTCTGCAAGATGTAGGTGCTTGTCGTTTACTTATGCAAATGTTTTATTCGAGGTTTCTTTGGTTGTTACGTAATAGGACTTGTTAGAGTTCAGGGTCCGCGGGGAAGACCTAGTTACCTTAGAGATGACATGATCCTATGTGATTTGTTTTGCCTCCGGGAGGTCCTTATAGTCAAGCAAAACAGGTTTTGAAGGTCAACGACACGTGACTTGTTAGATCCTACGGTTCACCCCCCTCAGTATTGAAAAAGAGTTGATTATATCAACATTGAAAATATTGTTTTTGGCATATTCTTTAGTAATGGAAGCTTCTACTCTATTGAATATTGAAGGCACTAGCAATGGTGAAATGGAATCTAGAGTGCCCAACGTAGCTGTAAAAATTACAACAGGTTGTCTGCTAACCAAAGGGACAGGATGTTTGTAAGATATGTAATATCGATCAGCAAATTCAAGTTGGAAGATCAGTTATGCTTTGCAGCAAAAGTGAATATAATGCATACACAAAGATTAAAAGACGGATTCAATGCATTAGTGAAATATATTCAAGACAATGATCTGAATCAATATATAAAAACGGTGTGAGTTTGATACATTTTTTGATATTTTAATAGCGAGAAAGAATCTTCACTCTTTATTTGTCTATAATCAGAAGTGAGAGTGTGAAGAATAAAATGGCTGGATTTTGGAAACAAAACATCCTACAAAGTCGAATGACTTTGGAAATATTGTTTGATTGTAGATGATGATTTGCAAGAGTTATCTCTTCAAAGGAAAATATTTTCTCAAAGAATGGTCAACAATATAATAAAAAACGATTTTCCGTCTTTGGACTATAATATGAAACTTCAACGTCGAGGGCCAGATGCATTTACTCAATTTATTAACATGATGAAACAAGATGAACAAGATGATATTATGGATTTGCTTTCGGGCACCTAGAAATTAGTTTAAGATGGTCATCATAGAACACAACAACAAACTAGTCGAATAAGTTTTCTGACATAACTCGACTACCCCTCCTCCTAGAAAACATTCATTGTATCGATTTTGAGTCAGTTTCTTTTGGGGTTGAGACTGTCAACATTGAAAATTGTTTTACAAATGTCCATTATGTTTATATACACTGGGCAGCTGGTCATTCAATGAGAATTACACTTTTGTTGAAGACTAGAATTGAAAGTGTAGATTATGCAATCCATGTAAATTGCATAGAGGATATGCTGTACAAATTAAAGACTGGAATTCCTGTCTTGAAGACATTGTGACTCTGATACAAGAGGTTTCCTCCGTTCCAATTGCCACTATGATAAATGTGAACAATGGGAAAATGTCTAACCTGGTGTGATTGAAAAAAAACCCTCATCGTAATTTCAGTTTATTTTTAAGAGACTGGTATCGTCGTGGTTTTAAGGCCGTGATTAAGTGAACTTATGGAACTCAAAAATCCCATGTGAAATTGAAAATTGATATTTGAAAAGTACTCAAGTATTGATCGGCGGAAGATACCGCTTTTAATATCAGGCCATAGCTTCTTGTAGATGCTACAAAATGTTTGAAAGGATTTTGCTCTATTTCCTATAATTGCTTAGAAATCTTAGAAAATGTCTAGGTCTTTTTCACAAGTGTACTCTATAAAGGATATTGCTTTTAGAACAAAATCGGTACTATGATGAGCAGAAGACAATAACCTGTAAGATGATTGGAACCATTTTTCGATTTATTTTCCTGTTTTCTAACAGTCCCCTAGAATATTTTCAGCTACCTGAAATTTTTACAAGTCGGTTGCCAGAAAGAATCGTTTCAGATCGCCGATAATACCCCCTAGAGACCAAAATGACAATCTGGTATAATCAGCTGCTTGTTAATAGATTGTGAAATTTTCATAAATTATTTCAATGCAATGAAGAAACCTAGAAATGAGAAATATTCAGGAGCCTTCAGGAAAGTTGTGCACACAAAGCCGAAATCATGGGGAAAATTAAAACAAAGCGAGGCATACATCTTAAAAGTGTTACCACACATAGACAACGCCTTTGTAAAAAGTATTTGGAGCTTGGTAAATGTAAATATGCAAAATACCTAATAATGCGGTATGCCGAAGAACTAGACAAGTCAAGAGATTTAGGTCAAGTGACAAACCTTGAGGTGGAGCAGAACCCCGTTGCCCTACCGGATCTTGACTGGTGTTAGAAACTTGGATTGCGACGAATTGAAGGACTGCCGACGTATTTTTGATCCTGCATTTTTCGTGCGCGATCTAGAGACTAAAGTTTGGAAGCACAGGGGTGGAGGAAACAATCCGTAAAAATCATAGAACCTTAACGAAATTTACACCACGAGATTCAGCTTATCAGAGAATCCTACTGTAGAAATTTCAAGCTCCTATCTACAATTAAACAAAGAAATTAACCTTTTTAATTAACCGAAAATCGGAGGGCAACTAGTCTTCCTCCCCCGCTCTTTTTTTCTCAAAATCATTCGATCAAAATTATGAGAAAGCCATTTAGCCAAAAAAAAAATAAATATACAAATTTCGTTTTAATTATTCCTCTGCGGAGAGCCAAAATCAAAACATGCATTGATTCAAAAACGTTCAGAAATTAAATAAAAAAAACAAGTTTTTTAAATGAAAGTAAGGAGCGACATTAAAACTTAAAACGATCAGAAATTACTCCGTATATGAAAGGGGCTTTTCCTCTTCAACGCCCCACTCTTTACGCTAAAGATCTTTACTGTTTTAAAATGTACAGTTAAGAGAAAGAGTCAAACTTTAGCGTAAAGAGAGGGGCGTTGAGGAGGAAAAGTCCCTTTCATATACGGAGTAATTTCTGTTCGTTTTACGTTTTAATGTCGCTCCTTACTTTCATTTAAAAATCTTGTTTTTTTATTTAATTTCTGGACGTCTTTGAATTAATGCGTGGTTTGATCTTGGCTCTCCACATATAAATAATTAAAACGAAATTTGCATATTAATTTCTTGGGGCTAAATGGCTTTTTCTCAGTTTTAATCGGAAGATTTTGAGAAAAAGGAGGGAGGGAGGAGGCCCAGTTGCCCTCCTATTTTTTAACTACTTAAAAAGGCAACTATAACTTATAATTTTTACGAACGTTTTCGTAGGTAAAACGAATTAAATTACGTAGTAAACTTCAATATTCGTATGTTATTATTGCGTATATGAGGGGGCTCACCCCTCGTCAATACCTCGCTCTGGATATTAAACCTTAAATTTTTTCCATATTCCTTGAGAATGACCCCTGAATCACAAAGGCCGTAGAATAAATAGTTGTAATTACTAAAAATGCTCTAGCGTAAAGAGCGAGGTATTAAGAGGAGGTAGACCCCTCATATGCGTAATACTTTCTGTTCGTTTTAAGTTTTAATGCTGCTTCTCACTTTCAGTAGAAAAAACTTTTCATTTTTTTCATTTTTTTTAAATAATGCTAGAAAATCCTGTGCCCCTTTCCATTGAAAGTCTCTTCCCCCATGAGAAGTTCCTCTATGGAAAAATCCTCCCCGGTAACCCTCCCCCCTCAAATATCCCCCCAAACCAAAAAAATTCCCCTGAAAACGTCTCTACACTTCTTAGTAGCCATCACTATATGTACACACAGGTCAAAGATTGTAACTTGAAGCCCCTCCCACGGGGAATGCAGGGGAGTAAGTCGTCCCCAAACACATATTGATTAGGTTTTGCGACTATGGTGAATAAAATAGCTATCTCAGAATTTTGATCCGGTGACTTTGGGGTAAATGACCGTGGAAGGGGGCCTAGGTGCCCTCCAATTTTTTTGTCACTTAAAAAGGGCACTAGAACTTTTCATGTCCGTTAGAATGAGCCCTTTGGTGACATTATAGGATCACTGAGTCGATATGATCACCCCTGGGAAAAAAACATAAACACGCATCCGTGATTTGTCTTCTGATAAAAAATGCGAAATTCCACATTTTTATAGATTGGGGCTTCACGGATGCGTGTTTATTTGTTTGTTTTTTTTGGTGTTTTTTTTCAGGTGTGATCGTATCGACCCAGTGGTCCTAGAATGTTACAAGAGGGTTCATTCTAACGGAAATGAAAAGTTCTAGTGCCCTTTTAAAGTGACCAAAAAAATAGGAGGGCACCTAGGCCCTCGTCCCACGCTAATTATTTTCCCAAAGTCACCGGATAAAAATTCTGAGATAGCCATTTTATTCAGCGTAGTCAAAAATCCTAATAACTATGCCCTTTGGGATGACCTACTCCCCCACAGTCCCCGTGGGAGGAGCTACAAGTTACAAACACTGACCAGTGCTTACATATATTAATGGTTATGGGGAAGTGTACAGACATTTTCTTGGCGTTTTCATTTGGTTTGAGGCAGGGGTTGAGAAGAGGGGATATGTCGGGGGAACTTTTCATGGAGGAATTTGTCATGGGGAAAGAAGATTTCCATGAAGGGAGCGCAGGATTTCCTAGCATTATTTAAAAAAACAATGAAAAAATAAATATGACAAAGTTTTTCAACTGAAAGGAACAGAATATTCCTGTTATTATTTTCCTGTAAATATTAATTCCTGTAAATGTTCCACAATAATTTCTGTTAAAAGGAACAGAAATGATTACGCATATGAGGGGCTCACCTCCTCCTAATGCCTCGCTCTTTACGCTAAAGTATTTTTAGAAATTTTAACTATTTATTCCACGGCTTTTGTTATTCAGGGGTCATTCTTAAGAATTGGGACAAAATTTAAGCTTTAGCGTGAAGAGTGAGGTACTGACGAGGGGGTGAACCCCCTCATATATGTAATAAAAATATGAGAATACAGAAGTTCGTTATGCAAGATAATTTGTAAGTTGCAACTAGACCTCCATCCCCGCTTCTTTTTTTTCTCAAAATCGTTCGATGAAAGCTATGAGAAAACCAAAGCAAAAAGAAAAAATAAATAGGCAAATTTTATTTTAATTATTCATCTGCGGAGAGCATAAATCAAAACTTGCATTGATTCAAAAACGTTCAAAAATTAAATTAAATAAAAACAAGTATTTTTTAACTTAAAGTAAGGAGTGACATTTAAACATAAAACGAATAGAAATTACTTCATATATGAAAGGGGCTGCTTCCTCATCAACGCCCCGCTCTTCACGCTAAAGTTCGACTCTTTCTCTTAACTCTATTTTTAAAACAGTAAAAAAATTTAGCGTAAAGAGCGGGGCGTTCGCGAGGAAGCAGTCCCTTTCATATACGAAGTAATTTCTGTTCGTTTTAAGTTTTAATGTCCTCCTTACTTTCAGTTAATTTTTTTTTCAATTTATAAGAAAACTTTGGTTTTCTGAGAATCCTCGAAGAAAGCTTTCAACTAAGTCTGGTGTTTAGTGAATTAATCAACTGAGGTATTTTAAATAGCCTATCCCTAGGAAAAAAAAGTGGAAAAAACAATAAATTTTAAAATGCACTCTATGCATACCGTCACAGTTTCATATACATGGGCATTTTGTACTTGAGAATGATAGTGCTCTTTTGCTCATTTTCTCTTCTCCCTTGGTCGGTAACCAAGCTTTGCAAGACGCAGCCAAATATATTACTATCTCGCCAAAGGAAGCTGTCTATCAAAACCACTCACAAGATTTGATAGTTGATGCTATATGAAGTTTTGACAATCGACGGTCTCTAGAGAATTAACAGACAGAAGGATAACCTAACTTCAATTTTGAAGCTCGATATTTCATGTTCACTTAATCACGGCCTTAAATTATTTTGAGAGGAAGAACCTGGTCTACACTTCATTAAGAGTCTCGTTTTACGGCATCGCTGTGAAGATACTGGCTACTGTGATTATAAATCTAAGGACATTTATTTGGCTGTTACAGAAAGTTATTCATATGAGAACATCTTAAGTGACATTGCTTCTAATAAGAAAATTGAAACACATGAGTTTTATAATATAAGTCAAAATGGTATTATTGACTTTACAAGGAGATATAATAAAAATGAAGTTACATTATAATGTTGAAAATATGACCCTGATTTTGCATGCCAAGATGAGTACAAATTGAATCCTGACAAGCATCCGCCACTTATCGCTACCGACGCTTAGCTATACTTGGAAGAATAAATCCAAAGAGCTGAGGCTCTTTTCCACACACAAGTTTTATTAATAAGCAAATTCACAAAATATTTTATTGCATTTCACTCTTAAGGCAACAAAATTTATATTATACAGGTGGAAAAGGTTGCTTTCAACTAGAAAGTCTTTCAATCGAGGATTGTCTGTATAAATACTCAGAAATTCAGTATAAACATATCCACGACATCGAAAAACAAAATATGATTGTGCATGAAAACCACAGCTTTTAGGTAATAAATCTTGTGTTCGCTTCCAACTTTAAAAAATATATTTTCCACTTTATTCAAGAAATGTTTTGAAGTGAGGCGTGCAGAATGTATACGGTAGGCCAAGAGGATTGAAAAACTCAATATTCTTCGCTGTTTGAAGGATGCATAGCTAATGTTCCATCTGTATCGTACTGTCCCATTGTACTTGGACACTTGGGATCCGAAATATCGATAAAGAAAATAGTCTGGAAAGATAAAAACGTCAATTCAAGGTCAAACACAAACAAGGCCAGAGAAAAAAATCTGGATATATCTTGAGAAATAAAAACTCGTGTGGAAAAGTCGAAAAAATGTATAGAACTAACATAGTTGAAAGATAGAAAAGTTTGAGTCACAAAAGAAAAAGCCTGTTAAATACAGAACAAAGTGCATGTGGAGGACCATATCAATTCAAACGTTGAATGAAATTATAATGCAATAAAGACAGAGGAAGTTGTTGCCGATTTTCAGTCTCTGGCATCATTTCAGGAAAATGAAACTGGAGCTTTACAGAGAGAAAGCTTGGCTGAGGATGTCAAAATACAAGGAAAAGGAAACATCTTAAGTGAAGAACAGCATCAAAATGTTTCTAGAAAAAAGATGAAAATGTGAGTGAAAAAAGATGAAAATAAAGTATACAATTTTAAGTAAGCAAATCATTAAAACAAAAAAGAATCTTTTTTCAACTCTTGGATTCTTAGATTTGGACCTGATGAATTAAATATTTTCTATTTGTGCGTACTGTAGCCTTCTGTTAAATTTGAACGAAGCTCGGATAGGAGATTAATTAATTCAATGTCAATGCCGTGTTGGAGTCTGGCCTTCCTGAGCCGCAGTTTTGAATTACCTAGGAGGGGAAATAAATGTTTGTTTTCATGTAGTTCCTTTGAGTTATGATGAAAGCTAATGACCTTTTTTTCTGTTCAAGGTATATATATATATATGATAATTTCACTTTAGAAAATATTCGTGATTACACATAGCTCTTCGGGTTTGTTTTGACTGAGATCCAATAGAATATAGCCATAGGGTTTATTCATAGCCTGATTCTATGCAGAGGGTAAAAATTTTGTTTCACCGGGATATATTTGTTTTTTTTTTAAGTTAAGAGAGAACTTGAATCACGAACAACCATGTAGATGATATAGTAAGTACAATTCAAAGTGAGTGTTCTCATACGTTTGCTGACGAAAGAGATTATGGAAGACAACGGTTACGAAATTTTTTTCATAAAGAGATAGAACTTTGAATAACTGTATTATCTCCTGAGACCATTCTTAGAAAGTAAGAAAAGTATGAGACCGTTCTTAGAATAGAGAAAGTAAGAAAAAAAAGCGTGCCGAGGAATCACAACGACAGCGTGAAAACAGGCTTGCGGCTATTAGAGAAAGTATGAAAAGAAAGCGTGCCGAGGAATCACAACAACAGCGTGAAAATAGGCTTGCGTCTCAAAGAGAAATCACCAAAAGAAAGCGTGCCGAGGAATCACAAGAGCAACCTGGAACAACCTGGACAGCGAGAGTCAAAACGTATCAAAACTGAAAATGATAGCGATGATGATTGGGTTTGGGATTTTGACTTGGATAAGGTCATCAATGCCTGCCAGATTTTAGTTAAAAAAACGAAGGTTCGGCGATATGTATTTCATAGTGACGAAAGACAAGTCAAGGTAAAACTAACCAAACAACTTGAAAGTACTACCGATGATAAAAAAAAACGACGTTGAAAGGCCTATCGTTTCCCAGATGCAACATCTTTTCTACATAAATAATGATTTAGTGCTTCTGTTCAAAACAGCAATCGAGTTGATGCCTACTGATACAGAACTGTCAACGAAGTGAAAATCGTTATGGTCGGTGATTTGTATATGACGTCAAAGGCTTTGTATATGACGTCATTATAAGTATATAAGAAGGCGTTTCGAAGAGAAGTTTTTATTAAACTCATCGATGCTACGATGCCCTACAATATCCTATCATTTTTTTGGATGGAGCCGACGGCTATCACTTCAATATGAAATTGATAAATCCAGCCACTAACAAAGAAATGGATAAGAAATGCAGTGCAATGAAACATAATCCCTATAGATTAATGATTCGTCTCCTTCATCTCCTGCAGAGTTGTGGGAGAAATACAATTCGCAAATGGCCGAGAATGTACTCCAACGAATACGGCTAAAAAGGTCAGATATGACCTTGGACTTTACAACAGAAATTTATAACTGCACTTTAGTTATGATTCAAGATTTGTGCTTATCTATTGCAAACAAACTTCTCAAGCATTTGGAAATGCCTTCACCTAATTTTACTGCTTCTATTTCTACATGTGTAGAATGGGATCGTGAACAAAGTTACAGCACAATTGATTTATTGTCGTGTGTTACAGACCGGGACACCGGGACACAAGGAATATTACGACCGGGACACTCAAAGAGAAATTACAGACCGGGACACAGGGAATATAAATGACGACCGGGACACTTAAAGAGAAATCACAGACCGAGACACCGGGACACAAATGACGACCGGGACAAAGGGAATATAAAATGACGACCGGGACACAGGGACACAACTGCAACGGGGACGCCGGAAGGACACATGGGGGATATATAAATGACGACGGGGACACAGGGAATATTCGATTAGCAATTATCATAAATAAAGCCCAAGGGCAATCATTACAAAAATGCAGTATAGATCTGAATACGGATTGTCTTCCCATGGACAATTATATGTTGCATGTTCAAGAGTCGATAAACCTGACAATCTATTTATATGCACAGACAATGGGACAGCGAAGCATATTGTATATTCGCAAGTTTTATGTAGTTAAAAACATTTATATATGTATATATATATATATATATATATATATATATATATATATATATATATATATATATATATATATATATATATATATATATATATATATATATATATATATATATATATATATATATATATATCTATCTATATTCACAGGTGGGACACATATTTATACCTTTGATAGTATTCACCCTATTCATTGTATATACAAAGGTTTCCCCCAATATAGAAAAATAAAGTATGAAATTTTAAGTAAGCAAATCATTAAAACAAAAAAATCTCTATTCAACTTTTGGATTCTTAGATTTGGACCTGATGATTTGAATATTTTCTATTTTTGCGTACTGTAGCCTTCTGTTAAATTTGAACGAAGCTCAGATAGGAGATTAATTAATTCAATGTCAATGCCGTGTTGGAGTCTGGCCTTCCTAAGCCGCAGTTTTGAATTACCTAGGATGGGAAATAAATGTCTGTTTTCATGTAGTTCCTTTGAGTCATGATGAAAACTAATGACCTTTTTTTCTGTTCACGATATATATATATATATATATATATATATATATATATATATATATATATATATATATATATATATATATATATATATATATATATATATATATATATATATATATATATATATATATATATATATATATGGTAATTTCATTTAAGAAAATATTCGTGATTACACATAGCTATTCGGGTTTGTTTTGACTGAGATCCAATAGAATATAGCCGTAGGGTTTATTTATAGCCTGATTGTAGGCAGAGGGTAAAAATTTTGTTTAACATATATATATATATATATATATATATATATATATATATATATATATATATATATATATATATATATATATATATATATATATATATATATATATATATATATATATATATATATATACTAGCTGTTGGGGTGGCACTTCGCGCCACCCAAACACCTAGTTGGTGGGGCGCTTCGCGCCCCCCCAAGCCCCCCCGCGCGCGTAAGTCGTTACGCGCCATATTAGTTACGCGCCATTGTAGTTACGCGCCATTGTAGTTGTATCCCTGTGTCCCACCTGTGAATATAGATAGATTTATATATGTGTTTCAAACTACGTAAAAATTGCGAATATACAACATTCTTGGCTTTCCCATTGTCTGTCCATATACAAAGCCGTATGTACTAATAATGACGTCATATGCAAACGCTCTTTTTACAAACAAACAAACATGCATACACACAACTCGTTTTTATATAGATAGATAAATGGATAGATACAATACAAATTAACTACGTAAAACTTGTGAATATACAACAGTCTTCTCTGTCCCATTGTCTGTGCGTATAAATAGATTGTCAGGTTTACCGACCCTCAAAGATGCAACATACAATTGTACATTGGTAAAGCAATCTGTATTAAGATCTATACCGCATTTTTCTAGTGATTGCCCTTGAGCTTTGTTGATGGTGGTTGCAAATGCTAATAGAATTGGGAATTGCAATCTTTTAAATTGAAAAAGCAGATCCGTTGGAATCATGGGAATGCGAGGAATAAGAACAGCCTCACCCTCATAAGGCCCTGTCAAGATTGTGGCATCTATTAGGTTTTCCATTGTTTTTTTTTTACGGCAAGTCGCGTGCCATTGCAAAGCTTTGGTGGGTTGATATTTCTTAAAAGTATTATTAGTACGCCTATTTTTAGTTGTAGCAGGTGTGGTGGACACCCTGAAGGATCTATGGAATTTAAAAATTCAGATGGATAATTAACCACTTCATTTGGTTCCGAAATACAAATTAACTGCGCAAAACTTGCGAATATACAACATTCTTCGCTGTCCAATTCTCGCTGCATATAAATAGATTGTCAGGTTTACCGACCCTCGAACATGCAACGTACAATTGTCCATGGGAAAAACAATCAGTATTAAGATCAATACCACATTTTTCTAATGATTGACCTTGAGCTTTGTTAATGGTGATTGTAAATGCTAATCGAATTGGGAATTGCAATCTTTTAAATTGAAAAGGCAGATCTGTTGGAATCATAGGAATGCGAGGAATAAGAACAGCCTCACCCTCAAAAGGCCCTGTCAGGATTGTGGCCTCTATTAGGTTTTCCATTGTTTTTTTTACGGCAAGTCGAGTGCCATTGCAAAGCTTTGGTGGGTTTATATTTCTTAAAAGTATTATTGGTACGCCTATTTTTAGTTGTAGCACGTGTGGTGGAAACCCTGAAAGATCTATGGAATTTAAAAATTCAGATGGATAATTAACCGCTTCATTTGGTTCCAAAACTGTGTCGACTGACTTGTAAAGGACTGCCTGGTCTTGAATCTTGGTCAAAACAATATTGTTGATTTCGTGGACGTCTATATTTTTGGGTGCGAGAATCGCTCTTTCACTTAGCCATTTATTATTTTTATAATTTTTTAGAATGTTCGGAAATACTTTTTCAATCAATTCTTTTTTGGACGTCACTAAATTACAGAAATCAGCAGGTAGTTGTATACGTCCTGAAATTGAGTCTACTGGGAGCTTTCCGTTTCCCATTGCCAGCAATTGATCTGAAAATGTTTGACCAGAGTCATCGTTTTGCAATCGGACACGCATATTTGTAGTTAATTTTAATGTTTTTACGTGTGCCCATAAATTAGAATTTTTCAGGCAAGCATTCATTTCGTCTGCAGGAGTTGATCAAGGTATTATAGGTAATGTTTGCCTGAAATCTCCCGCAAGCAATATTAAGGTGCTGCCAAAGGGTTTCGACTTCCCTCGCAAATCTTTCAAGCATTGATCCAGAGCCTCGAGCGATTTTTTGTGTGCCATTGTGCACTCATCCCAAATAATAAGTTTGCATTGCTGCAATACTTTACCCATCCCAGATGATTTGGAAATATTGCACGTGGGAGTTTCTGTAGAATGCAAGTTCAGAGGCAATTTCAAAGCGGAATGAGCAGTTCTTCCACCAGGCAGCAATGTTGCGGCTATTCCGGACGACGCAATTGCCAACGCTATATCATTTTCAGATCGAATTGATGCCAGAATCAGTTTTATCACAAACGTTTTACCAGTACCTCCAGGCGCATCCAAAAAGAAAATTTCTCCAACGTTGTTATCGACACAATGCATTATCGTATCATAAATGTCTTTTTGTTCCGACGTTAACTTGGAAATGTTATTTTGTACATACGACAATAGATCACTCGTACTGTAACTTTGTTCACGATCCAATTCTACACATGTCGAAACAGCAGCGATACGGTTAGGTGAAGGCATTCCCAAACCCTGAAGAGGTTTGTTTGCCATACTTATGCAAAAATCTTCTATAACAACTAAAGTGTAGTTATAAATTTCTGGTGTAAAATCAAAAGTCATGTCTGACGTCTCTAACTGTTTTCGATGAAGTATATCTTCGGACATTTTTGACTTATATTTTTCCCATAAATCTGTAGGAGCTGATGGAGAGCAAGTTGTTAAAATGATGCCAAACAATGCACGAATTTGACTTGGGGTTGACGTTTTGCACGCGTCATTGATGCAGTTATCCCAGTGTTGGTCATTCTCCAATAAATTCAGAGCTTGGCATGCACTACAGTAAGTGTCATGTATAGTACCATTTACAGTCCTCAAATACTCAAAGGATGTCGGACCGGGTACATTCACCAAAAGCAGGCGTAGAAAGAAGCATTCATGTTGATTGGGGTGAACGGTGTAGAGTCTTCCTATCGTGGTATCTTTGAAGATGGTAGGTTGGCCGTCGACTGACTTACCCTGTTTTCGACGTTCAAATACTTTATTTTTAGCATTCCACGTGTAATACGAAGGCACTTCAGTATACAGCAGTTTTTTTGCAAAAGAATCATTTTTGCAAAGCGAAAAAAAAGCTGTTAATGTAGTATCCGGTGGATTCAGGACTCTTTGTTGCACGTTGGTTTCCGTGAAATAAACACGTTGACCAATCTGTAAATGTACCGCTAAGTGAACAACAGCTGGACTACGTTCATGTATCGGAAATGAAAGAATTCGCCAAACAGCTTCATTACTGCTTATGTATCTTCCAGCCTGATATTCTACGATTTCATCGAAATCTTTGATTTCGGACTGCAAGCCAAAAACTGTCATGTCACTGCCTTTGATGACGTATTTACATATGTATTTGATGCCTTTACGGAGTTACAGTATTCAACGTTTATGTGTGCATTAAATGTTTTTGATAATAAAGGGGAATATGGAACAACCCACTGGTTATCTACTTCGATGGTGGTACCGTTACGCTTCTTTATTATTGCTGTTTTACTGCCATCTTCAGTAGATCTTCTTCTATATTGTGGGTAACCATCATTGCCAGTAATTGTTTTGGGTACTAAAAGTCGAGGATATTGCTTTGTGCACCTTCCTTTGGCCATGCATGGTGAATTTTCGTTCAGTGCACCGCAAGGTCCATGTATCATATTTTTTACAATAATATCATGTAACCCCTTATCGACATTTTTATCAGGTATTTCAGCGGAAATCACATCATCAATTTCGTTTGAAGTAATTTTTTTATGTAGCCAGATTAGTATATGTGCGTGTGGCAAACCTCGTTTTTGCCATTCCACTGAGTACATCCAGCATCGCACTGACCCAAACACTTCATGTTTTACAAGGTAGTTTATCAGTGATTTCAACTTTTGCCGGAAGACACGTGCCGTAATGTCATGCCTATGAACCGCCGATTGTCCTTGAAGTAAAAGCTGCAGTATCTCGTCCCAAGATTGATTACATGTAAATGTAATAAATAAATCTGGACGACCATAGAGACGAACATACGCAATAGCATCTTGAGCATATTCATGCATATGACGGGGACTGCCAGCATATGACGAAGGTAAAATTGTTAATCTTCCAACGTTTGTGGTATTACCGTCATTTATAACTGCATCTCGCAAATGAATGTATTGTTCAGAGCGGAGCTTGGTCTGATTCAGGCGGATATATAGAAAACGTTCTGATTCAATTTTAGCATACATATCAACGATAAATTGGTGAAACAATTCACGGCATTTTAAAATATAATTTTCTTCATCCTGCCGAATCATTAGTCTATAGGAATAATAATGCATTGCACTGCATTTCTTATTCATTTCTTTGTTAGTGGCTGGATTCATCAATTTAATATTAAAGTGATAGCCGTCGGCTCCATCCCAAAAAATGATAGGATATTGTAGGGCATCGTAGCATCGATGAGTTTCAGCAATTCTTAACAACTGAGCGTTTCGCTTATGTAGAATAATATCTCGAGGTAAAAACTGATCACCGACCATAACGATTGCCACTTCGTCGATAGTCGGAGCATTGTATCTACGCACATGTTGGCCAGGAGGCGTTTTGTCAGCGGAAATAACAATTTTATGAGTATCAGTAGGCATCAAATCGATGGCTGTTTTGAACAGACGCACTAACTTATTATTTTCGTGGAAAAGATGTTGCAATTGGGAAACGATTGTCCTTTCAACGTTGGGAGAAATTTCGCAACGTGCATTCAATTCAGAATTTCTATCACTGATGAAGTACAATTGTAAAAATTTATGATTCTCGCCTGAGAATGGTAGAAGGGACCCTGCTTTATGATAAATTTGCCCTTTTACTTTGAAAGTAGACATAAATTGATCTGGATTTTCGATTTGGGCTCCAAACAACGTCATTTGGAAACATGAGTTGTATTGTCTGATTTTTGACAAAAAACGCTTAGATTCTGACGTAGTTCCAGTAAGGAAAGTCTTCAATGGCTCTGGTGGTGCAGCCAATAGAGGAAGTTTAACTTTTCCTGAGGCGCAACACATTCCCATTGTTTCACCATTGAATTTCAAGGCCTTGCAATAGGGACAAATTTTAGACATTGTCCCGATTTGAACACATCTACTCAAGCTATAATCATCGACTGGGTTGTACCTGAATGCCAGGCGATAACTTTCAGATTGCTCTGATTCCTCGGCACGCTTTCTTTTCTTACTTTCTCTATCAGCAGCAAGCCTGTTTCCCTGCTGGTCTTTTGATTCCTCGGCACGCCTTCTTTTTTCACTTTCTCTTTTAGCAGCAAGTCTGCTTCTGCGTTGCTCTAGTAGTTCCTCGGCACGCCTTCTTTTTTCACTTTCTCTTTTAGCAGCAAGTCTGCTTCTGCGTTGCTCTGGTAGTTCCTCGGCATGCTTTCTGTTCTTTCTTTCTCTATCAGCCTCAAGCCTGTTTCCCTGCTGGTCTTTTGATTCCTCGGCACGCCTTCTTTTTTCACTTTCTCTTTTAGCAGCAAGTCTGCTTTCGCGTTGCTCTGGTAGTTCCTCGGCACGCTTTCTTTTCTGACTTTCTCTATCAGCAGCAAGTTTTTTGGCATAGACTCTTTGAGCATCTTCATCAGTCATTATAAACTTAAACATTAATAGAATTCTACGCGAACATACGTCTTATATAACTTGAATGACGTCACGCCTTCAAAGCAAAAATGATGGCAACTAATTTCATGACGTCAGCCGAAACATGACGGCGAACATATGTCTTATATAACTTGAATGACGTCACCTTCAAAGCAAAAATGATGGCAACTAATTTCATGACGTCAGCCGAAACATGACGTCACCTGATCCACAGATCCACACACAGACAACTTATTTTTATATATATATAGATATATATATATATATACTAGCTGTTGGGGTGGCGCTTCGCGCCACCCCAACACCTAGTTGGTGGGGGCGCTTCGCGCCCCCCCCAAGCCCCCCCGCGCGCGTAAGTCGTTACGCGCCATAATAGTTACGCGCCATTGTAGTTGTGTCCCTATGTCCCACCTGTGAATATAGATATATATATATATATATGGTTTTAACTACGTAAAACTTGCGAATATACAACATTCTTTGCTGTCCCATTGTCTTTGCATATAAATAGATTGTCAGGTTATCCCCCTGTTTCCCCCGGTGTCCCCGTTGTAGTTGTGTCCCTGTGTCCCGGTCGTCATTTATATTCCCTGTGTCCCGGGTCCCGGTCATCATTTGTATCCCGGTGTCCCGGTCTGTATATACATTCGTTTTTTAGTTTTGTTTTTCTCCTTTATTTTTTTCCTTTTTTTTTCTTTTTTAGCTTATTTAGATTTTTAGATTTTTTAGTTTTTTTTATTAGTTTTTAGTTTTTATTTCTTTTTAGTTTTTTTGTCCCGGTCGTCATTTATATCCCCCTGTTTCCCCCGGTGTCCCCGTTGTAGTTGTGTCCCTGTGTCCCGGTCGTTATTTATATTCCCTGTGTCCCGGTCGTCATTTGTATCCCGGTGTACCGGTCTGTATATACATTCGTTTTTTAGTTTTGTTTTTCTCCTTTATTTTTTTCCTTTTTTTTTCTTTTTTAGTTTATTTAGATTTTTAGATTTTTTAGTTTTTTTATTAGTTTTTAGTTTTTTTTTCTTTTTAGTTTTTTTGTAGTTTTTACCTTCTTTTTAGTTTTGTTAATTTTTTTTTTTACTTGTGTCCTGGTCGTCATTTATACTCCCTGTGTCCCGGTGCTTTGTTGATTGCTAATCGAACATTCCTTTTGTCCTGGTCGCTTTCTCTTTGAGTGTCGTCATTTATTTTTTTATTTTTTAGTTCTTTTAGTTTTTACCTTTTTTAGTTTTTTTTAGTTTTTAGTTTTTTTAGTTTTTTACCTTTTTTTAGTTTTTTTAGTTTTTTAGCTTTTTTATTTTTTTTATTAGTTTTTAGTTTTTTTGTAGTTTTTGCCTTTTTTTTTAGTTTTTTGTCCTGGTCGCTTTCTCTTTGAGTGTCGTCATTTATTAGTTTTTTCCTTTTTTTTTTTAGTTTTTTATTGGTTTTTACCTTTATTTTAGCTTATTTTTCAGTTTTTTCCTTTTTTTTAGTTTTTTTTTATTTTTTATTTTTTTTAGTTTTTTACCTTTTTTTAGTTTTTTTAGTTTTTTTAGTTTTTTAGCTTTTTTACTTTTTTTATTAGTTTTTAGTTTTTTTTTGTAGTTTTTGCCTTTTTTTAGTTTTTTCAGTTTTTTTTTTAGTTTTTTATTGGTTTTTACCTTTATAGTTTTTTTAGTTTTTTAGCTTTTTTATTTTTTTTATTAGTTTTTAGTTTTTTTTGTAGTTTTTGCCTTTTTTTAGTTTTTTCAGTTTTGACGTCACCTAATCCAGTTTTTTCAGGTGACGTCACCTGACACATCCATCCACACATCCATCCATCCATCCATCCACAGACAACTTATTTTTATATATATAGATATATATATATATATCTATATATATAAAAACTAGCTGTTGGGGTGGCGCTTCGCGCCACCCCAACACCTAGTTGGTGGGGGCGCTTCGCGCCCCCCCCAAGCCCCCCCGCGCGCGTAAGTCGTTACGCGCCATAATAGTTACGCGCCATTGTAGTTGTGTCCCTATGTCCCACCTGTGAATATAGATAGATATATATATATGGTTTTAACTACGTAAAACTTGCGAATATACAACATTCTTTGCTGTCCCATTGTCTTTGCATATAAATAGATTGTCAGGTTTACCGACTCTTGAACATGCAACATATAATGGTCCATGGGAAAACAATCTGTATTCAGATCTATACCTCATGATTCTAATGATTGCCCTTGAGCTTTGTTGATGGTGATTGCTAATCGACCATTCCCTGTCCCGGTGTCCCGGTCGTCATTTACATCCCCCTGTTTCCCCCGGTGTCCCCGTTGTAGTTGTGTCCCTGTGTCCCGGTCGTCATTTATATTCCCTGTGTCCCGGGTCCCGGTCGTCATTTGTATCCCGGTGTCCCGGTCTGTATATACATTCGTTTTTTAGTTTTGTTTTTCTCCTTTATTTTTTTCCTTTTTTTTTCTTTTTTAGCTTATTTAGATTTTTAGATTTTTTAGTTTTTTTATTAGTTTTTAGTTTTTTTTTCTTTTTAGTTTTTTTGTCCCGGTCGTCATTTATATCCCCCTGTTTCCCCCGGTGTCCCCGTTGTAGTTGTGTCCCTGTGTCCCGGTCGTCATTTATATTCCCTGTGTCCCGGTCGTCATTTGTATCCCGGTGTACCGGTCTGTATATACATTCGTTTTTTAGTTTTGTTTTTCTCCTTTATTTTTTTCCTTTTTTTTTCTTTTTTTTATACTCCCTGTGTCCCGGTGCTTTGTTGATTGCTAATCGAACATTCCTTTTGTCCTGGTCGCTTTCTCTTTGAGTGTCGTCATTTATTTTTTTCTTTTTTAGTTCTTTTAGTTTTTACCTTTTTTAGTTTTTTTTAGTTTTTAGTTTTTTTAGTTTTTTACCTTTTTTTAGTTTTTTTAGTTTTTTTAGTTTTTTAGCTTTTTTATTTTTTTTATTAGTTTTTAGTTTTTTTGTAGTTTTTGCCTTTTTTTTAGTTTTTTTAGTTTTTTAGCTTTTTTATTAGTTTTTAGTTTTTTTTGTAGTTTTTGCCTTTTTTTAGTTTTTTTTAGTTTTTTAGCTTTTTTATTTTTTTTATTAGTTTTTAGTTTTTTTTGTAGTTTTTGCCTTTTTTTCTCTTTGAGTGTCGTCATTTATTAGTTTTTGCCTTTTTTTCTCTTTGAGTGTCGTCATTTATTAGTTTTTTCCTTTTTTTTTTTAGTTTTTTATTGGTTTTTACCTTTATTTTAGCTTATTTTTCAGTTTTTTCCTTTTTTTTATTTTTTTTTTATTTTTTATTTTTTTTAGTTTTTTACCTTTTTTTAGTTTTTTTAGTTTTTTTAGTTTTTTAGCTTTTTTACTTTTTTTATTAGTTTTTAGTTTTTTTTTGTAGTTTTTGCCTTTTTTTAGTTTTTTCAGTTTTTTTTTAGTTTTTTTTTGTAGTTTTTGCCTTTTTTTAGTTTTTTTAGTTTTTTAGCTTTTTTATTTTTTTTATTAGTTTTTAGTTTTTTTTGTAGTTTTTGCCTTTTTTAGTTTTTTCAGTTTTGACGTCACCTGATCCAGTTTTTTCAGGTGACGTCACCTGACACATCCATCCACACATCCATCCACAACTTATTTTTATATATATAGATAAGTTGTCTGTCTGTGGATGTGTGGATGGATGTGTGGATGGATGTGTCAGGTGACGTCACCTGAAAAAACTGGATTAGGTGACGTCAAAACTGAAAAAACTAAAAAAAGGCAAAAACTACAAAAAAAAACTAAAAACTAATAAAAAAAATAAAAAAGCTAAAAAACTAAAAAAACTATAAAGGTAAAAACCAATAAAAAACTAAAAAAAAAACTGAAAAAACTAAAAAAAGGCAAAAACTACAAAAAAAAACTAAAAACTAATAAAAAAAGTAAAAAAGCTAAAAAACTAAAAAAACTAAAAAAACTAAAAAAAGGTAAAAAACTAAAAAAAATAAAAAATAAAAAAAAAATAAAAAAAAGGAAAAAACTGAAAAATAAGCTAAAATAAAGGTAAAAACCAATAAAAAACTAAAAAAAAAAGGAAAAAACTAATAAATGACGACACTCAAAGAGAAAGCGACCAGGACAAAAAACTAAAAAAAAAGGCAAAAACTACAAAAAAACTAAAAACTAATAAAAAAAATAAAAAAGCTAAAAAACTAAAAAAACTAAAAAAAGGTAAAAAACTAAAAAAACTAAAAACTAAAAAAAAACTAAAAAAGGTAAAAACTAAAAGAACTAAAAAAGAAAAAAAAAATGACGACACTCAAAGAGAAAGCGACCAGGACAAAAGGAATGTTCGATTAGCAATCAACAAAGCACCGGGACACAGGGAGTATAAATGACGACCAGGACACAAGTAAAAAAAAAAATTAACAAAACTAAAAAGAAGGTAAAAACTACAAAAAAACTAAAAAGAAAAAAAAACTAAAAACTAATAAAAAAACTAAAAAATCTAAAAATCTAAATAAACTAAAAAAGAAAAAAAAAGGAAAAAAATAAAGGAGAAAAACAAAACTAAAAAACGAATGTATATACAGACCGGGACACCGGGATACAAATGATGACCGGGACGCGGGACACAGGGAATATAAATGACGACCGGGACACAGGGACACAACTACAACGGGGACACCGGGGGAAACAGGGGGATAACCTGACAATCTATTTATATGCAAAGACAATGGGACAGCAAAGAATGTTGTATATTCGCAAGTTTTACGTAGTTAAAACCATATATATATATATATCTATATTCACAGGTGGGACATAGGGACACAACTACAATGGCGCGTAACTATTATGGCGCGTAACGACTTACGCGCGCGGGGGGGCTTGGGGGGGGCGCGAAGCGCCCCCACCAACTAGGTGTTGGGGTGGCGCGAAGCGCCACCCCAACAGCTAGTATATATATATATATATATATATATATATATATATATATCTATTTTCACAGGTAGGACACAGGGACACAACTACAATGGCGCGTAACTAATATGGCACGTGACGACTTACGCGCGTGGGGAGGGGGCTTGGGTACAGCTAGATATCAATAATCAACCTCGAGTTTGGTTTAGAAATATTAAACACGTCATGCTTCGTATGAATTTTGTATCTGGTGCAATAGTCTTTTTTTATCATAGGACTCTTGCCACACTCTACGGTCATAATAGATATTTTTTGGATTTTCTAAAGATATTTTATCAATATTTTTATTTATTTTTTTAACTGTTGTTTAGTAAAAAAATTATGATCCGCAAAGAAATGATCTGATGTGGTTTTAAATTGATACATATTAGTCTTCTCGCTGCCAAAATGCAACTAACAGAACCTAACCTCAATCTTTAGAATAAATACTGCGAAACACAAAAGTAAAATACATGTTTTCTTCAATACAAATAAATAAACTACAAATTTTTGAAGCATATTTACATAAATATTGGAAAAAACATAAAATATGAATATACTTACATGGGTAGTAATCACCAACATTAAAAATCACTTAGAGATAGTGCATTCTCCAGAGGGTAGGGCAGCCAGAAAACGTGGTCGCCATCAAAAATCAAACATCTAAAACAAAGGCATGGAACGAGCAAATCACGTTAAATTGCAAAAGAAAATATAGAGGAACGAAATCTAGGGTGGGGAGACAAAGCAAATTTAGAATGAAATGAGGGAATATATTATTTTAGCGTCTCTGAAGAACATTCAGAAAGTAGAGATTGAATATACGTCAGAATTTCTTAGTTCAATTGAAATGGCTGATTAGCCAGCCTATGACGTACAACTAAAGAATAAGCAGATAATTATACTAATGCGTAATTTAGACATTTCAAAGGCTATATGAAACAGAGCATCACTAGTTGCTATTAAACTATATAACAACATAATTGAATAAAAAATAGAATACTGGGCAGAGCCGAAAAGAATTTTTGGTATCTATGACGTCATCCAAAATTCCAGGAGATTATTAAAGAATCCAAACAGCTAAATTAAAATGCATGGGAAAAGAAGTTTGGGGTAAGGATGATCAAAATCAAGCGCAACGATACCTTTAGTTAGATGGCATGTGATAACAAGCATCACAGCGAATCACAAATGAATTAGATGGACAACAAAATCTGCGGCTAAAAGACAAAAGACAGTGAGGACCACATCGAATAGTTAACATATTCCCTTTGAAGTTCGCATTCAGCAGTCAATGGATAAACTTGTCTGACTGCTTTTGCCCGGATACAACGGTTGCTATGCCATGATGTAGACTTATGTGAATAATAGCGTGATAATTGCTTAAATTAATTGTTACAATATAATCTTGGATATAAAGGAGTGAGTTCTACGTTCGAGCTAGTTCCTGAGGAATCCTGATGTGGTGTTAGCCGTGCCCTTTTAACGGTTTATGCAAATTGCACGCTGTAAACTAGCGTGGGTAAAAAATAAGTTTTTGTAAAGGTAGGTGACATATTATTTTGATAAAGTCAGGATGGGAAAAAAAGCCAGACCCAAATGCAACCGGACAGAAGCTGAGCTATCGGATCCGGTTATGAATTCTACTAGTAATTCGGATACGAGTGTTAATGCGGACTGCCAGAAAATGAATGCAGAGAATATCATTAAAATTTTGGAAATGGTCCAATCTATAAATGTGAACATGGAAACCCTAAAGCAGAGTGTATTTGAAATTCAGAAGGATTTGGGTACAGTTAAAAGTCGTGTTATGGTGCTTGAAAATAAAAGTAATGCAACGGACAATGAAATTGCAACAGTGAAGTTGGAATTTCTAACTCTACAAAGTATTGTAAAAGCCCAGTCACAGCTGATTAAGAAATGCAATGAGGAAATGAATGTGGTTGTGTCCCAGTCTCTTGTTGATGAAAATCGGAACAAGTTGCATAATTTGTTGTTTTGGGGCCTTAATGATGTACCCTTGAATGAGGCTGCATCTCGGGTTTCTGAGGTGATTGTAGCTGGTTTGTCACTCCCACCTGACAAGTTCCCACCATTCACTGTGGTTCACTGTTCCAAGAATTTTGTTAAAATTAGGGTGGACAGTGTCCAGGCACGTTTTTTGATTCTAAGTAATGCGAAAAAATTAAAAGGGAAAGAGTTCGGTGTTTATAAGTCTGTTTTTATTAGTGATGATGTCTCACCGCGTGTGCGGGTTTTGCGGAAAGAATTACTTGGGTTACGTAAGCGTTTGGCGGATAAAGGTGTGGAATGCTGGGTACCTCCTACCCTACCACCCAGCATCTCTGTTAAAAAGGACAACCGTGTTATTAAAGTGCCTTGGTACAATGCTAAGAGTTTGTTGGATTCTTAATTTTTTTTTTTAATTTTTCTTTTTTGCAGTTGTTAGAATTAGTGAGTGTTTATTTGTTATTGAAAAGAATAATTAAAAAAAAATAATAACAAAATTTAATAAAAAAAAAAACTTACTATTTTGTCGCAATAATTATGGTTGTGTGATTGTAGGAATTAGTAGCCGTTGTATTTGGTAACTTGTACATGGATTCGTTACGGGTTAACGAAATATGGCCTGTTTCTTTTTGTGTTTGTTTTTTTCTAAGATGGAAAGTGTCATTGTTTTGTTGTTTATTATATTCTATTTTGTTCTTGTTTAGTTCTTTTTCTTTTCTTTTTTGTTTTGTTGTGGAGATGAGGCCAAATTACTTTGTTGTAAAACTGTATAAATATGGTTGATGATGATTGTGGCACCCCGGGCAACAGCCGTCTTAAAATTTTGGAAGCTTCATTTGTGGATTTTGGTAGTATGTTTACGGAGCAGCTCCACCGGAATTATGATATTGGGATTGCTGGTCAATATGTTTCTTGTAATTCAAAGTACTTATTTAAGGATGATTTGAGGTCCGTGAATGGTGGTGGTGATTCTGAAGATCTCAGAGTTTTCCATCTTAACTGCCAGGGTTTGAACTCATCTTTTAATTTTATAAGCGAGATATGTGAACTTTCATTTTTCAGGTTATTGGTCTCACAGAAACATGGCTAAATGAGCATAACTCTGCTCTCTTGGATATTCCAGGGTATATATTTTATCATAGGAATCGTCAATTTCGTCAACATGGAGGTATTGGAGCTTATATACGGAGCGATATCGAGGTTTTGGTAAGAAGTGATCTAGTGCTGTTTCACGAGATGTTATTTGAGCCACTTATCCTTCAGCTCAGGCTTAAGCCAAAAGATGTTTATGTTGTTGTACTATATAGACCACCATCTGGGTCTATACCGGCCTTTTTTGATATTTTGGAGGAACAGTTGGATAAACTACCTACTGGTTCGCACCCATTCTTCATGCTTGGGGACTTTAATATTGACCTTAATGATATGAATTCGAATACTCCTATAGATTTCCTACAGCTTTGCATGTCATATAGTTTATTTCCCACTATCAATATTTGTACGCGTGTTACCACTTTAACGGCAAAGCTACTTGATAATATTCTTTCTAATTCTAAATTTTCAGATCCAGGGGTTATTGTTACTGATGTTTCTGACCATTTTGGGATTTCGGCAAGTTTTAAAGTTTGTTTTCCGAGGCTGCAAGGTTCTAGACTGAAAATGAGTATGTTACCTGTGCTCAACCAGGGTAACGTAGAAAAGTTTAAACAAGAGATTTCTAATGTTGATTGGAATAATAAAGTTGAAAATCTAGATGATATAAATATAAGTTTTCAAAGATTTTATGATACATTGATCTCTATTTTGAGTAAAACTTGTGTAGTGAATCGGACAAGGTCAAGGAAAAAGATGCCCAAAAAGCCGTGGGTGTCACCTAGTCTTCTGCGGTGCATAAATAAGAAAGACCAGTTATATAGGGATTCAATAAGGAATGAAAATGATCCAGTTTGCACAAGAATTTATACAAATTATAGAAATGCTCTTAATAAACTTTTGAGAAACGCGAAGAAAAAATATTTTGAGTGTAAATTTAAAGATGCTAGTGGTAACCCAGCTAAAACTTGGAAAATTATTAAAAGTGTTATATCTTCAACAGATCCAGTTCTGCCTGACGAAGTTACTACAAGTGATGGGTTAAAAATCGAATGAGCCTGCTGTAATCTGTAATGCCCTTTCGGAACATTTTGCAACTGTTGGGGCTCGATTTTCTCGTGCTACAGTAGCTTCTGATAATGATCCTCCGCTTGAGACTTTTATGGGTACTTCTGTCGATGTATCAATGTATCTGAGACCTGTCACTCATGATGAAGTTCGTAAAATTATCTTTGAGATGAAAAGTTCTTCGGCTGGGAGTGATTCCATTAACCTTCTTGTTTTAAAAGCCGTGTTTCCAAGCATTTCACATATATTAACGTCCCTTATTAATGCTTGCTTTAAGCAAGGGAAGTTCCCCAATTGTCTTAAAATTGCAAGAATAACTCCTGTGTTTAAGGGTGGTAATAAGAATGATCTGGGGAATTATAGACCAATTTCATTATTACCTGTTGTTTCACGGGTTTTAGAAAAATGCATTAATATTAGAATTTATGAGCATTTGGAGCGTCATAAACTTCTACATACCAATCAATTTGGTTTCAGGAAGGGCAGAACCACTGAAATGGCGATTTCATTTATTACTACTATAATTAATGATGCTCTTGATAAAAAGCTTAGGGTAGCTGGTGTTTTTTGGACTTAATTAAGGCGTTTGACACTGTTGACCATCGAATATTATTAAAAAAATGTGAATTCTATGGATTAAGGGGTGCTACATTGAGTTTGCTGTGGAGTTATCTTCAAAATAGACAGCAGTATGTCAATTTACAAGGATTTTTGTCTAGTAAAAATGTTGTTAATTGGGGGGTTCCCCAAGGATCCGTACTGGGTCCGACTCTGTTTTTAATTTTTATTAATGATCTACCGCATGTTGTGAAAGCTCTGCCCAGAATTGACGACTTTGTTGACAATGGTACGAGTAAGACCCAGCTTACTATGCCCTTATTTGCTGATGATACAACCTTGGTGTGTGTTGCCCCTACAGAAGAACTGCTCATGTCAACGATAAATGCAGCAATGAGCAGGATATGTACATGGCTTAAAATAAACTACCTTGACCTGAATATAGATAAGTCAAATTTTGTTATTTTCTCTCGATCTCCGAATTTTTACCCTTGGTTTACGGAAATAATTTCGGAGCGGGGAATTATTAAACGAACAAGATTCATCAAATACCTCGGAATCAATGTTGATGAAACCCTATCATTTAAAGATCATGTGGTCAGTTTCGAAAATATTGTCACGTAACTTAGGTATGATGCGCAAATTAAAACATATTTTCCCCCCAAATGTTCTACGATTGTTATATTTTTCCCTGATTCACCCGTACATTTTGTATTGCTCGTCGATTTGGCTTGGTACTTTCCCTTCGATAGTTCATCCAATCCGTGTGATCCAGAATAATGCTGTCCGAGTTTTTGGTGGTGTTGGGAATCAGGAGTCTTTGAGGTCTATGTATAGTGATTTAAATATAATGCCTGCAGCTGGATTACGTGATTTTTATACGTTGATTTTTATATATAGGTATTACAGAGGTAGCCTTCCCGATTGTTTTACAGGAATATTTTGTGAGAGGTCTGATGTTCACCACCACAATACTCGGATACGAGGTAATACTGAGGTTCCTCGATTAGTTTCAAGTAGGTCTTCTTTTTCACTTATTTACAGAGCTTCAAAACTTTGGAATAAACTGAGTGTAGATATCAAGGAATTAGGTAGCATTGACCAGTTTAAGTCTTATTTACGTGTGGAGTTGCTCGGTAGGTATGCTTTTGAAACTGATTAATTAATATAAATTTTACATAGCTTATTCATTTGTAATATTTATGTTTTTTTTTTGTTTTGTTTTTTTTTTTTTGCTGTTGTCTTGGGGTCACACAAGGGAGTGTATTGTTTATGTTTTTTGTTTTTTGTTGATCTCGGTATATGGTCTCATTCTCCATAACTTCTTATTCTCCATATTGTCTCTTTTTTTTTTTGAATTTAGCACAGCCTCGCAAGCTTCGCTTATGTTGTGCTATTGATTAAGAAATGTTTTTTTCTATTAAAATTGTTCTACTACTACTACTACAGAAGGATGTTACATTCATATACATTTAATTAGCAACTTACTCAATTTTTCCCAAGGATGGTCGTATCATTTTTTATATCTATTACGTAGGCAAGACTGTATTTAGGGGAGGGGGTTTGAACCCCCCTCTCCCCTACAACCCGCTGAAATGTTTGTCTGACTCGTAAAAAGGCGACAAAAGTGGATAAAAACAAATGTTTATGCGTTTTAATTTTTTTTTTCTGTAACCCCACCCCTCTTCCGCGAAGAAAATCATTTTCGTCTCCCCCCCCCCCTGAAAAAATCCTGTATATGGCCCTCTATTTAGGACAAATTATAGAAGTTGGGAAATATCTCCAAACAGCTAAAGCAAAAAGGATGAAGTATGTGACAGCGAGGATCAAATTGAATTGCAAACAAAATTTTCTAGTGCAAAATCTGTTATTAAAAGTATGGGGAAAGAAGTAATTATGGTATCTATGACGCCATGTGAAATTATATAGGATGATGAATGAATCCTAACAGCCAAAGCAAAAGTATGGAAGATTCCCTGGTTGTGCTCATGATATCCCTCCCTCACCTTTCCGCCATTAATGCCATGAAGTATAATAATATCATCTTTTATGATACAAATAAAATGTTTTTTATGCACTTCATCACTCAGGTTAATCCAAAAATATTCCCCAAAAAAGAAGGAAGGTTAGAAATTAACTTTAACTACCCTTCTTCAACACCTTCAAATATTAATCTGAAGCATGAAAGTAACCTTTAAAAAAAAACTGGGGCACAAAAATGCATTTTTTGAGGCTTCAGACACACTCCCCTTTCCCAACCTATTTAAGATCTACCGTTGGTCTTCCCCAAAAGCTGCTACGTAATTATAAGTCACTGTCCATAAATAATAACTGCTTCACTAACTAAACAACGACGGAGACCACACTGCCTTTCCATCACAAACACCAAAAACAAGAAGAACAAAAGGAAATTTGTAAGAAAGTGGGAAACAAATTAGAATGAATGCTTCGGCCCTATGTCCAAGGGCCGTCCTTATCAATACAAATAAGAAAAAACAACTTACTAGAGGATAAAATCAATAAAACTAACTACCTTTAAATATTTACCCCGTTTTATTATTAATTGCAGCTGCTACTATTGCTGCTACTACCGTTACTATTAATAACTAGTATTCACTACTTTCCTTTAGTAACCAATTTTACTAATGAGAACTACCTTCAAACTCTAATTATTTTTCATTAATTTAAGTTTTATTGTGTGATTAAAGCACCTTTCAGACTTTATAGTTTCAGCTTTTCAGCTGTCATACTTTACGATGTTGTTTACTCCCTTAATTACAGAAAAAATGGGAAATGAGGTCATTTTCTTGTTACTCTGTATTTCATCCAATGTATATTGATGTCTACGCCACTTCCATGTTTAAACAAAAGGTATATTTTTTTTTCTTATTTAAGTGCAGATAAAGTAGTTAAAAATCGCAAATTCATTTTCAGAACAATTGAGTTAAAGTTATAGAAGTTTGAGTTCAAAGATGCCCAAACTCATTGTTTATTCGTAAACTAAATCACATGGCCATAAAAGATTTGTTTTTGTGTTTGTTTTTCACATCACTTCTAATCAAAATGATACATGATTTTAAAATCTTTTTGCCTTCTTTTCGTCCTTTTAATATCCATGTTTAACTGTGTTGCTATTAAAGCCAAAAAATATTCACCAAAGTCGGCAAAGATGTCCAGCGATTCTGTTCTGCTGCAAGACTTAAATACTGTTGCATATGATGAAAACATTAAAAATTTGAGAAAATATTGTGAAAATTGTGGTGATTTTAATGATGACTCTCTTAGGGTTTTACAGTATTTGAAAGCTTCAGATCTTAAAGCTGCAAAACATGATGAAAAACACAAAAAACACATTGTTGGCTCAAAACACAAAAAACAAAAGTGTAAAAAGGAGAGCTGTAAGAAGCACAAAGCGTCGAAGGCTACGGATTACAAAATAAAGAACCCTAACGAACAAGACAGGATAAATCGTTCTTTTAATAGAAAGAAGAAGGTGGATAAACACTGGAAAACTAGAAAAAAGGAGAAACATGAGAGACAAAGCAACCAGCCTTTCCAACCAAAATTTGTATCAGATAAAGTAGAATTTTTAAATCAAGAACACAATGGTCGTACTTCAGGATCCTCGGGTAGCGAAACCAATAACCGTGTGCCAACGTTAGAGGAAATAGGAGATGGAAAATTTGCGGGTGATATTGAAGCGATTTCATCTCTCTCGTCACTAATAGAAAACGGAAGGATTTCTGAGTCACAATTTAAACAGAGTGGAAATAAAAAAGGGCTTTTAGATTATGAGACAGAAGGCAAGCGAGGACAAGGCTTAAAAAGGAATACTTACGTTGAAGAACAAGAAGAAATATTAGTTGAAGTAGATCATGAAGGCCAGTTTGTTGACATTGAGGTGGGTATGACTAAAAACAACAAAATATCAGAGAAGGACGAAATGACAGTGAAAAATATAAGCATAAAGAGACAGAATGGCTTAAAAGCAAACCACGGAAATTCGGCAGGAATGGCAGCTGAACTAGGTAAGATACAATCACCTGGACATGATAAACATTCATCGAATATAGTATCTGTTGACTCAATTTCAAAGAGTGTGTTTAAGACTTTCAATTTTTCGAAATTATTAATATGGTTAAGTAATTTAGCATTAATAAGTACAATAACATTAGTACCAGTTTTAGGTTTTCTTATGATGAGAAATGTCGTAGAGGCTGAGCTCTTTAAGGGTCGTCTCCAAGACGCAGATGTTAATCCTTACGTTTTACACGAAGGTGGCTGTTACGTCATAGTCTTAGCAAGCACTATTGAAATAGTCAGCAAATATGTGCAGCGATTCTGTTCTGCTGCAGGATTTAAATACTTTTACAAATCGAAAAAATCTCAAAAATTTAAGAAAAGATTGTGAAAATTGTTGTGGTAAAATTCTAGTTAATTGACTTCTTGCTATCTCAGAAAGGGCTTAGGTTAGGAAAATGAAATTTTCAGAGATGATTCTATAGACTAAAGTTTGTCCCGGGAAGGTATTTTGAAGCAACTACCTCCACTCCTTCTCCATCTAAAGGCCCTGACCTTTGATGACCTTTAAAAATATGTGCGTTATAAAAGTGAAACCTTGCAAAATAGATCTTCTGCTTAATTGAAGTACAATAAAATTGTTTTCACCTTCATAACTTTGCTCAATTCCATTTTATAAGGTTTTAAAGATATGCAAATACATTTCCTAAATTAAAAAAAAAACAACATTGATATGGCTCAAAATTCTGCTCAAATAACAGAAATTGCATTTTCGGAACTAAAGGCAGAGAAAAAGCAACTAGTAACCGAAAATTAAGGTAAAATGTTGTTTTGTCAAAATTTCAATAGGTATAGACCTGTCATGTAGGCAAATTTCAGGGCGCTGTAGAGGGAAAAGGAGTGGACGTGGGTACTTTAAAATACCTTCCCGAGACATACTTTAGCCTGTAGACCCATCCCTGAAAGTTTCATTTCCCTAACCTTAACCCTTTCCGAGATAGCAAGAAGTCAATTAACTAGAATTTTACCATTGTTGTTATTTTAATAACGATTCTCTTAGGGTTTTAAAATATTTGAAAATATATATTGCAGTTAAGGTAGACCCCGAGGGTCAGTTTCTTGACATTGAAGTGTGTACGACTGAAAACAACAAAGTATCAGAGAAGGACAAAATGTCAGTAAAAAATGTAAGCTTAGAGAGATAAAATTGTTTAGAAGCAAACTATGATAATTTGGCAAAAATGACAGATAAACTACATAATATACGATCACCTTGGAGTGATTCAATGAATTTATATTTATCGAATATACAATTTCTCAAATCAATTTCAAAGAGTGTGATTAAGGCATTCAATTTTTCGAAATTTTTAATATGTTCAAGTAATTTAGCTTTAAAAAGTACAATAACTTTAGTACAAATTTGGTTTTTTTTTTTATGATGAGAAATCGTGGATTGAATATGTAAATAGTGAGGGGGCTCCACACCCGGCCGCTGCGCCCTTTATGGGCACTTCCCAATACGAAGATGTTATTGTTTACTTTTATGCACAGGTGGTTATAGTTTTAGCGATTGTTAATGTTTATATATGTAAAATTAAATGTCTAAGAACATACCAGCCAGGTAGGAAAAACCTTCAAAGATATTCTTCAAGACGCTTGCCAAGTGGGTAACCTCCACATTTAAAAAATGACCTTAGCACCCCCTCAAGACGCTAGTCTAATGTTCACTTATGCAAATCAAACGTGGATTACGTGATTTTGTGTGCCAACGACACCTATTTTTCTAGGGCTTACGCAAGAGTTTAGTCTGCTTCTAAATATGTAAGACTTCCTCCGAGTAAGATATTTATTTTTAATGTTTCCGACAAAGGAAGTTTTTCTGTTACGTAGTGAAAAATACCCTTGAGGGTTTTTTCTCTACCTGGCTCGTATATTTGTAGACATATAAATTTACATTTGTAAGCAATTGCACTTGCTAAAACTATGGTGTAGCACCCTTTGTGCGTAAAATGTAAACAATAACATTTGCGCCATGTAGAATGCCCTGAAGGGGTTCTGGGGTCGGATCCAAGAGCACCTCACTACTTCCTGGTTTGGAAGATTGATATATTTTAGGGGGAATGCGATGTTATATTTAACCGGGTCATTGTTTTTTCCCATAGATTGTAATTTTAGTCGCACGATGCTAATAACACCTTATCTGAAGTAAGAACATAATTTTGAGGATTCGAAGACCCAGCCCCAGTCTAATTGTAACAAAAACCCTATTTATGAAGGTAAATATTCTGTGCTACAACTTTTGGGAGATGTTGCTCCGTTTTTGAGCGTGTCACCTTAATTCGTGACCAACTTTATAAATCTCGGTGAGGGTTAGCACGACAGTAGAGATATCTAAAAGTACGATCCTCCTACAAATCATTTGTCACCTACAGGCACCTTGCGCATAAGACCTCCTCTTATTTCCTTTGTTTAAGCGATTCATTGTATATGTCCCTGCTGCTCGATCAACCGTGAAAAATGATGCAAACCTGTATTATTTCTGATTGCGAAAGCGGAAAGAAAGGGAGTGAGCCGGTAAAAGTTTTCTACTGTCCGATCTCACAGGTATGGCTTATGACAACTGAGTGACGGGTTCAAGTTTAAAACAAAAAGTTTTTAACACAAAAGGACATATGATAACTTTAGCACAGATTATGTAATTGGTTTCACATTAATTAGTGGTTTTAAATAGTAATATTGATGATATATTTGATAGCATCCATAGGCTATTAAGTGCGTCAGAAAATATTGTGTGGTTACAAATGTCCATGTGGGATAAGAGGTATGTTATAGGCTGTGTATATATACCCCCTGAAAATAGTTCTTATATGAATGAGTATACATGGGACATATTAATTGAGGAGTATGTTAATTATGTTGAGCTGTTTAGTGACCATTTTTTTTGTATTACTAGGTGATTTCAACGCCTACACGGGTACGAGTACGGAGGTTGAAGACATACAAGTGGATCTTGGCAACCCTTGTTTATCAGGAATGGAGAGTATGGTTGAATGGTATGGAAGAAATGGATGCCCGAAAGGTAGGACAAACAAAGATGAAACTAGGAGGAAAAATAGGTGGGGCCATAAGTTGATAAATTTTTGTAGTGAGGGTCGGTTGATAATTTTGAATGGAAGGGTGGGTAAAGATCATGAAAGGGGAGATTTTACGTGCTTTGGTTCGGGGAAGCCTAGCGTGATTGATTATATTATGGTTGATAGGAGGTTATGGTAAAATTGTTTGGATTTTTATGTTATGGATGTTGTTGGATCAGACCACCAGCCAATAGAGGTAGTCATGAAGGCAGGACAGGCGAAGAAATGGATGTATGAGATAGAGGGTGAGAGATATAGTTGGAGGAATGAGGGGAAGAGGGAAGATAAGGGTAGGAAGGTAATGAAGCAGCAGATTAGGGTAGATTGTATGGAGGAAAACCGTTTGAAAAATTTGTTGGAAAGTCAACAGATGCAGAAAAGGGCGGAGGAATGCATATATATACTGGGAGAAGGGAAGTTAGAAGAAGCCGTGCAAGAAATATCAGAGGAAGTATACCAGAAATGCAGTGGAATATCAAATAACAAGGAGATGGTGAGAAATACAAACGAATTCTTTGATGAGGATTGTCGGAGGCTGAAAGTAAACCTTATTCAACTTCTCAGGAAAGTGAAAGGAGCACTAAATGACCAGGAAATGAATAAACACTTATCGGAGTACCGAACAGAGAGAAAAATCTACAAGAGGTTAATAAAAATGAGAAAAAAACAAGTAGAAGAGATTAGGGCTATAAAAATCAGCGAGGAATACTTGTCAAAAGACCCAAAACAGTTTTGGAGTGAAGTAAGGCGGGAATTCAAGGCCAACGACAAACTCATACCTCCAGCTGAGTCGTGGAAAACATACCTGGAGCAGGACACTAGCAAAAGGGAGCAATATGGAGACGGTATAGGGAGTTTAGTAGAGGAGCTACGAGAGCAGAATGGTTTCCCCTTAAGACAAGAGGATTATAGTTTATTAGAACCGATTAAGGTAGAGGAAGTTTGTGCAAGCCTAAAAGGAATGAAGGGATCTTCGGCGCCGGGGGTAGATGGAATACCAGCAAAGATTTGGAAAATGGGGAAAACAGTTCTAGTACCAGTTTTAGCAGCAGTTTTCAGTTTTGTGACTGAAAATAGGAAATGGCCTGACCAGTGGAATGTGTCAGTAGGAATACCAATTTTCAAAAAAGGTAACAGACAGGATCATAGTAATTATAGAATAATTAGTTTAGGAAATGTGATGAGTAAGATTTTCTTCAAGGTTATAGACTCAAGATTAGGGAAGTGGTTAGAGGTAAAGGAACTGCTATCCCCTTTTCAGGTAGGGCTTAGAAAAAATCATAGTGCAGTAGATCATATTTTTACTTTGAGAATTATGGTAGAGAAGTATAGGAAAGGAAAAGGGGGGAGGTTATATGCAGTTTTTTTAGACCTGAAAGGAGCATATGATAATGTCGATAGGAACCTGTTAATGTTAAACCTGTTATCTTTAGGACTGCCTCACTATTTCGTATTGTTGCTGTGCGAAATGTATAAGTACGTGAAGTTAGTAGTGAAAGTCGCGGGAACGTGCTCAACTCCGGTGCAATCTTTATTGGGACTAAAGCAGGGATGTGTGCTGTCACCAAAATGCACCAATGTTATCGATAGATTTGCTTAAACTGTGCTTACTACTATTCTACTATTTGCTGACGACATCGTATTACTGGCTGAAACAAAGGAGAAACTGCAACAATTATTAGAGATTACGGAGGTTTATTTGGAAGAGAAGAAGTTAATCCTGAACACATCGAAGTCAGTGGTGATGGTATTTGGTCGTAAAGCCATGGAAAGTGAAGATGTGAATTTTTTCTTTAAAGGTGAAACTATACCAGTGAATAATGAATTTGTTTATCTTGGGGTAAAGTTTACTAGTAATGGGAAATTCAGTGGGCATCTGGATCTAGCGAATGCAAGGGGGAGGTATATTAGCGGTGAAATAGCGAGGAGTAGTCTTAGACGGGTGAGAGATATTAGAGTACATAAGAGGATTTGGACAAGTAAGATAGTACCGGCGATGCATTATGGAGCAGAGATCTGGGGCTATCGGAAAGGTCCAAAACTTGAGGTGGTTATGATGAGATATTATAAGAGGATGTTAGGACTATGGGATTCGTTTAGTAATTTGGCAATCCAGGGGGATTTAGGGCTAGTATCGCTGCGATCTATGAGGCTAGTGACCATGGTGAGATATTGGGTTAGGATACTGGGTATGCAGAGATTTAGGGTAGCAAAGGCAGCATACTTAGAGGCGTTGAGACAGAATAGTAAAACAGGGTGGCCGGCGGAGATTAAGGATATCTTAGATAAGTGTGGATTAGGGGAATGGTGGAATGAAGGAAAGGGGATTATGGGTATGGAGGAAATAGTAATAAGGGAGGTACAAGAGAGATTGAAGAATCAAGGAATACAGATATGGTGGGCAAGTCTAGATCGTTCAGGGTCGTTAAAATTGTATAGACAGATAAAGAGGAGTTGGGGGGAGGAGGTATTTTGGAAGGTTGGGTTAAGTAGAGAGGATTTGAAGGCGTATTTGGATTGGAGGGGAAATGGATTTTTGATTGGGGAGAAAAGAAAGTATCAAGGGAGAAAAGGGGAGAAGGTAGAATCTATTGCTAGTCCTATGTGCGGATCTCAGGATGAAAGTTTAATACATTTTGTGTGTGAATGTGTCGAATTGAATGATTGGAGGCGTGAGATGTATGGTAAAGAAAAATTGAATGAGATATGGATGGTAGATAGAATGAAAGATACAAATTTCCTGAGTATTAAAAGGATAGCAAGGTTTGTCAGGATTGCAGCGGTGCATCGGGAGCGTTTTCTTTAAACAGTTTTAATTTAATGTAGTTAATTTGTTGTTTGTGCATTATGTAATTTTCCTATGGCCCACGGGCTTTTTTTCTGGAATAATTTATTATAAATTATTATTATAAGACACAATATGAATTATTATTATAAGACACAAAGACAGCGAGTCTAAACAATTTGAGGCCTAGATCTGGAGAATTTCCTAAGCAAATTTTTTCTTCTCGCCACGTTCCCGGAATAGAATTACACTAAATTCCCTCCGTTGAATCCTAGTTGAGAGTCAACTTTTTACCATCAAGATTGGAAGTGCTCTCTCTTTCCCGATATACGATACAAAACACAAGAATTTTTTTTTCTCTTCTTTTTTCTCTCTCTTTCAATCGGGAAAGCGGAAGATTTATGGGACGACCAATTAAGCGTGGGGTCCTTGGCAATATATTTAGAATAGGTTGTTAAGAGTGAAAATATTATTAATAAAGGGGAAAAGTCCGTTAATCCTTAGTAAGAAGAAAAGTTTATATGATTAACTTATTTTGTCGTTAGATTAGGTGTTTTCGCGCTGTATTCTGTTTCTGTGCGTGCTTGTAATTTGTACTGTTGTTTAATTTTCTTGCTTGTTTGTTATTTATTTATATTTTTGTGTGTATATGGCCCTTAGGCTTTTGAAATACACTTATCTTGGGCGTATTGTGCCATGGAGTGTCGACATTTTTATTCTTGGTTAGGGAAAATATCCCCTCAAACTTTTCCTCTTTTTCAGCCATAAGAATGTACTTCAAAATCAAACAGTTAATGTGAACAAACTGTAACTAAGGAGTGACGTGGCCCAATAGCAACCAAAACCCTAAAAACAGAATCTTGGTAACAATAGACATATCAAGAGAATTAACTTATAATGCTGATTCTAAAATGTAGATTTCGTAAAGGGTGTTAGTCGTTAAAGGCTACTAGCCTGAAAAAGTTTGTCTGATTTTTCAAACCCTCTTAAAGTCAAAGAATTCTAATGAAAGTCATACCATCAAATTGAACGTATCAAAAAATCCCACTGTGAAGATTTCTAGCTCCTATTGTCAAAAAAATGGAATTTTGTTTCTTTTTTAGAAGAAAGATCACCGATGCGCGTTAATTTTTTTTCAGGGGGGAACGTATCCACCTTGGAGTCTTATGATATCGGGAAAGGGCTAATTCTAACAGACATTAAAAGTTCTTTGCCCTTTTCAAGCGACTAAAAAGATTGGAGGGCCCTATTGAAACACAATGGTGCCGAAATTGGAAAAAAAAAATCTATCCTTGACAGACTTGGATTACGCTGATGATGTCGGACTCCTCTTTGACCCTGAACATACTCAAAAAATGCTAGATGATATTACCGAATGGTCACGTCTGATTGGACTTAAAGTAAGCGCAGAGAAAACTAAATTTATGGTCATTAATTATCCAACCCAATGTCTTTGAGCGTTAATTTAACTCAGCTAGAAAGGGTTGAGTGCTTTACCTACCTGGCTCCATACTTTGCACTGATGGTTCTTCAGACTTAGACATCCAGCAAAGAATATAAAAGGCGCAGCTTGTTTTCGCATCCCTTCGAAAGCCCCTTTGGAACCGCCGAAAAATTTCCATTCTGACTAAAAGTCGAATCTATACGGCCATGGTCCGAACCATCCTACTCTATGGATGTGAAACTTGGTCCTTGAAACTTCAACACGAGTGAGCACTATCTGCTTTCGAACATGGATGCTTACGCCCAATACTTAGAATTTGCCGGCAAGATCGTATATTTAACTCCGATATTCGCCAACTCTGCAATATTAGAAGAGATGTTGCTACCACCGTTAAAAAATGCCGCTTAAAATGGCTGGGTCAAGTCCTGCGAAGACCTGTCCCGTCGAATCTTTCTAGTTGAGCCCTACGACTCTTGGAAGAGGCATCAAGGAGGGCAAAAGAAGAACTGGTGGACCCTGATCAAGTCTGACCTGAATCCCATTGGTGGCTTTAAGAAATTCGTACATAGATGGTCGGCCCGATGGCTCCTGTTCGCAAAGCAAGTGGCAGCCTGGTGCAAACCTCGTGAAACGTCACAAGGATCCTGGATGCCGGGCAAGGTGGAAATGCCTGACTCCCGCCACAAGTACAAGTAAGTAGGCTCCCCCCCACACATCTTTTTTCAAAAACCGTTCGATGAAAATTTTGATATCCATTTTGTTCAGCATAGTTGAAACTATACCTTTGGAGATAGTATGACTACCTACTACCCCTGGGGAAAAGTGTTTAAGTTATAAAATTTGCCCTTTGTTTACGTATAGTATCTGTTATTGGGAAGTATGCATACATTTTTGGGGTGGGGAGAGACAAATTTTCTGCTGGGGGATTTTCCACGGGGAGAATTTTCCATGGGACATAAAGTTTCCAGGGGATGAGCTTTTCAGGAGAAATTCTTACGTGGGGGAATTCGCCAGATTTGTATACGAAATTATTTTTATATGTCTTGCCTTCTGTTTGCCGACTCAATTTTGCCCAGGGGAACTTGTAGCCAGTACTGAATTGTCTAGAGGATATTTCCATGGGGATGGTGAGGATTTTCCGTGGAACAGGAGCCATATTTTCTGGCATTGGCTAAAAAACGATCAGAAAATAAATATAAAAAAAAGTTTTTTTCAACTGAAAGTACGGAGCAACAATAAAACTTAAAACAAACAGAAAGTCTTAGGCGCATGAGCATTTTTGCCCCCTCCTCACAGGAGTGGGTCTAGAGAAAAATCTTGGAGGAGGCCAATGTTACAAGGGTGCCAATGAGAAAAATCTTGGGGGGGGGGGGGTAGGACCCCCCTATTCTCCTGGATTGCCCAGTGCTGAGTCAACACCTCGCTTTTGACACTAAAGGTTGAATTTTGTCCCAATTTTTTGAGAACAGCTCCCGAAACAAAAGAGTTTTTGTAGGTACTAAAAACTTTAATGTGAAGAGCAAGGTGACTAGTAGTGGGCAGCGCCTTTTAAGCTGAGAGCAGGTTCCATTGGGAGAATAAATGTTGGGGGATGAACTTTCCAGGAAATATTTTACATTGAGGTGATTTGACAGAATTCCTATACGAAGTTCCATTTATTTGTCTTAGTTTTTCTTTGCCAACTCGATTTTGCAAGTGGATGGGTTCTCTGGGAATTACCCCGAAACTTTTTTCAGCGTTTTTGGATTTCAACGAAAAAATTTCCATAAAAGGGAATATTCCTGGAGTAATCGCTAAGGTTTGACTTATTGTTCCATTTTTTAAGAGCGGCTACTGAAACACAAGGGTGATTTAATTACAATAGTAAGATTTTTCTTTACTAAACATGAATCCCAAGTGGTATTTGAAGATGCAGGTAATGAAGTCTGGATGTTACTTATGAGCAAGTGGCTTCCCAATCACTTGGCCTGCATTTTGCTTCATCGAAGTATTCTCATAATTTTTCTTTGTCTTATAATGCAGAAACTTTCTGTTTCCACATGCACAATACGGCCTTCAAGAAAATCAAACTCTAATACATTCCATATTTGTACCATTTGCCCACCCTCCATTCCTGTCAAATTGCAAGTTAAAAACTTTGACCTGTGTTTACATATAGTAATGGCTACTGAGACTGAGAAGTGTACAGACGTTTTCAGGTTTTTTTGGTTTGGGAGGGTTAAGTGGGAGGATCTTTCCATGGAGGAACTTCTCATAGGGAAAGAGACTTTCAATAGAGGGGGCACAGGATATTCTAGCATTATTTAAAAAAAAACAATTAAAAAAATAAATATGAAAAGTTTTTTCTACTGACAGTGAGAAGCAGCATTAAAACTTATAACGAACAGAAATCATTACGCATATGAGGGGTTTACCTTCTCGTAATACCTCGCTCTTTACGCTAAAGTATTTTTAGTAATTTCAACTATTTATTCTACGGCCTTTCTGATTCAGGGGTCACTCTTAAGAAATTGGGACACAATTTAAGCTTTAGTGTAAAGAGCGAGGTATCGACGAGGGGTGAGCCCCCCCATATACGCAATAAAAACATACGAATATAGAAGTTCGCTATGTAATTTAATTCGTAAGTTACGTATATTTTTTACTCATGAAAACATTCGTAAAAAATTATAAGTTATAGTTGCCTTTTTAAGTAATCAAAAAATCGGAGGGCAACTAGGCCTCCTCCCTCGCTCCATTTTTCTCAAAATCTTCCGATTAAAACTATGAAAAAGCCATTTAGCCCAAAAAAAATAATATGCAAATTTCGTTTTAATTATTTATGTGCGGAGAGCCGAGATCAAAACATGCATTAATTCAAAAACGTCCAGAAATTAAACAAAAGAAAAACAAGTTTTTTTTAAATGAAAGTAAGGAGCGACATTAAAACTTAAAACGAACAGAAATTACTCCGTATATGAAAGGGGCTTTTCCTCCTCAACGCCCAGCTCTTTACGCTAAAGTTTTTTACTAAAGTAAAACAGTTCAAGATAGTGATGAAACCTTTTAATTGACAGTGAACAGATATAAAATTATTTAACTGGATATTTCGAAAACATATACAGTGTTCATCATCAGCAGTAAACTTTACTGCTGAAATTTTATTGTTTTTAAAATAGAGTTAAGAGAAAGAGTCAAACTTTAGCGTAAAGAGCGGGGCGTTGAGGAGGAATAGCCCCTTTCATATACGGAGTAATTTCTGTTCGTTTTAAGTTTTAATGTCGCTCCTTACTTTCATTTAAAAAAACTGTTTATTTTTATTTTCAAACAGTTCGTGGTAACGAACTGTAGTAAGGAGCGACCCGGCTCAAAAGTAAACGAAACTTTAAAAAACGGAATTTCGATGCTAAAAGATATATCAAACGAATCAAATTTTTATGCTGATTTTAAATATATAAGTTTCATCAAATTTAGTCTTTGTCACTAAATGTTACGAGCCTGAGAAAATTTGCCTTATTTTGGAAAATAGGGGGAAACATCCCCCAAAAGTCATAGGATCTTAACGAAAATCACACCATCGCATTCAGCGTATCAAGGTCCAATCTACAAAAATGGGGGATTTCGTATTTTTTGCCAGAAGACAAATCACGGGTGTGTGTTTATTTGTTTGTTTGTTTGTTGTTGTTTTTTCCCAGTGGTCAGCGTATCGACCAAGTGGTCCTAGAGTGTTGCAAGAGGGCTCATTCTAACGGGAATGAAAAGTTCTACTGCCCTTTTTAAGTGACCAAAAAATTGGAGGGCACCTAGGCCCCCTCCCACGCTCATTTTTTCCCAAAGTCAACGGATCAAAATTTTGAGATAGCCATTTTGTTCCACATAGTCGAAAACCCTAAAAACTATGCCTTTGGGGATGACTTACCCCACCCCCTCCCACAGTCCCTGGGGGAGGGGCTGCAAGTTACAAACTTTGACCAATGTTTACATACAGTAATGGCTATTGGGAAGTGTAACGACGTTTTCAGGGGGATTTTTTTGGTTTGGGTGTGGGGTTCAGGGGAGGGGGTTATATGGAAGGATCTTCCTTGGAGGAATATTTCATGGGGGAAGAAAAATTCAATGAAAAGGGCGCAGGATTTTCTAGCATTACTATAAGAAAAAACAATGAAAATATAAACATGAAAAAGTTTTTTCAATTGAAAGTAAGGAGAAGCATTAAAACTTAAAACAAACAGAGATTATTACGCATGTGAGGGGTTCAAAAGTACTTTAGCATAAAGAGCGAGGTATTTAGGAGGAGATAAGAACTTCGCTCTCTATGCTAAATTATTTTTAGTAATTTCAACTATTTATTCTACGGCCTTTCTGATTCAGGGGTCATTCTTAAAGAATTGGGACAAAACTTAAGATTTAGTGTGAAGAGCGAGGTACTCACGAGGGGACAAACCCCCTCATATATATAATCAAAAATATAAGAATATAAAAGTTTGTTACGTAAGTTAATTTGTAAGTTACGTGTATTTTTTACTTATAAAAACGTTCGTTAAAAATTAAAAGTTCTAGTTGCCTTTTTAAGTAACCGAAAAATTCCTTCCCCATCCCTTATTTCTCAAAATCGTCTGATCAAAACTAAGAGAAAGCCATTTAGCCAAAAAAAGAATTAATATGCAAATTTTATTTTAATAATTTATGTACGGAGAGCCAAAATCCGACATGCATCAATTCAAAAACTTTCAGAAATTAAATAAAAAAAAACAAGTTTTTTGAAATGAAAGTAAGGAGCGACATTAAAACTTAAAACAAACAGAAATTACTCCGTATATGAAAGGGGCTTTTCCTCCTCGACACCTCGCTCCTTGCGCTAAAGTTTGATTCTTTCTCGCAACTCTATTTTTTAAAACAATAAAAAACTTTAGCGTAAAGCGCAGGGCGTCGAGGAGGAAAAGCCCCTTTCATATACGGAGTAATTTCTCTTCGTTTTAAGTTTTAATGTCACTCCTTACTTTCATTTCAAAAAACTTGTTTTTTTATTTAATTACACCTAGGACTGAGACTCTGAGACCCGTGTGAATAGAAGTCTTTGTCTCAGCTACGATTCCCACTAAGCCCTGTTTGAATAGCCACTAGTGGCGTAGATAGGATATTATTGTACTGTCTATATGTCTCGACTGTGATTTGCACATACTGTACATGCAATAAATTCTGGTACCTTTCATTCAAAATTCTGACTTGATAAAGGACAAAAATCCATTAAATAAAAGCACATTTGCTTACAACAAACTCAGCTAGTAGATAAATTCCGTGGGTCTTAATTGCTGACTGAGTATCAAAAATTTAATAAAAGCGATTTGTACTAGAATAAACTCAGGTTGTTAATAAATTCCTAGTGCTTGAGTTGCTGGGTGTCCATAAAAATAAATCAAAAAAAACACTTTTAACTACAATAAACTCAGCTAGAGGGTAAATTCCGAGTGTTTTAGCTACGGATTGCATATCAAAAAATTTAATAGAGACACTTTTGACTACAATTAACTTAAGTAGTTGATACATTCCGAGTGTTTTAATTCCTTGCTGAGTATCAAATAAAAATATAAGAGCTTTATTAACTAAAACAAACTCAGCTTATGAAAAATTTCTGAGACTACACTAGCAATTCATGATAAAACATAAAATTGAAAACAAAGGAGGAAAACGAGGACAATAAACAGTCAGTAAAAAAGCTAAAAAAATGTGTAAATATATAAATATTTATTACCGAAATATTTACCGAATTACTTGCATACTTTTTCAAATTTTTCACTTGCTGTTTATTGTCCTTTTTTTCTTCCTTTTTTTCAGGATTTTATGTTTTAACAAACTGAGATACTTGGTAAATCTCGAGTCTTTTAATTGGTGGCTGTATAGAAAAAAATTAAATGAATAGTACTTTTGCATACAACAAACTCAGATCGCAGGTAAATTTCGAGGGTCATAGTTGCTGACTGCGCACCAAAAATTGAAAAAACGCACTTTCGATTACAGTAAACTCCGGCAGTTGATAATTTCTGAGGGTTTTTAGTTGCTGGATGAGAACCAATGGAATTAATAAAATCACTTTTGACTGCAACAACACAGTTAGTTGGTAAATTCGTATTGTTTTATTTACTGACAGCGTATCAAACCTTTAATAAATATACTTTTTTGTACTGTACTATTACTACTTAAATTTTAAATGATGCCTTAAGATTAAATTAAAAAGCATGGTTTGTATACGGATTGCCAATAAGACATCTCAGCAGTATCCCAAGAATTGTGTTCATTGTGTTCAAACTTCCGGGACTACGTCTATTACTACTTCTGCTCTTAAAATTTAAACTAATCTAAAGAGTGTGCATGTATCCAAGCCGTCGAATACCATAGATGGATTATTGTGCGAATGGTAACAAGTTTTGTTTTTCAGATCAACTAGAGGAGGTGTAAAACTAAATTAAACACCATTATTTGTGTCCAGGTTTTTAAAAGGGTATATGTTGGCAATTTTTACTCAACAGCCAGTATTTTTTTAACTTTTAATGCGGAAATTTTAGTATTTTTTGAACTTTTAAAGTTTAGATTTTCTAATTTAGTTTTTAACTTTTGATTTCAATCAGATATGATTCATTCCTTACTAAATCACAGCTATCACTGCTTATGCTTACAAGTTATTTCACAAATTATAAACTTTAATTGCTAGAAAGACATGACCTGACAACCTTTTATAGAGGTTATTTGCAACCGACGTCATCACATAGTTTTACTCTATCGTCTTTTATAACTGTACTCTACGATTGTGACTTCCTTCGTCATCTTGTATTTGAAGAAGTAATTTATGTATCAAAAAATTACATTGAAAATTCTTTTTTACTACTACTACTGCTACTAACAACAACTCCTTGCAACACCAAGCCGCCTGATGCCAACACAGCTACGCACCTTTATCCTACATAACAATCTTTTAAAAACCTTCCTCTCTACACCCTCCTAATAAGTTCTTATTTCTTTTAAATCTTCCCTTACGACATCCTCTCATTCCATTAGGGGACAGCATGCTTTTCGTTTGACCCTTGGCGGCTGGTTGACAAGGTCAATCAAGGCGGCTGGTTGACAAGGCGGCTGGTTGACAAGGGACGTGGCGGGAGTCAGGAATTTCCACCTTGCCCGGCAATTATGTTTATTATGTGTAACATTATGTTTGACTACTAGTACTACTACTATTTCTAATTCTAACAACTCACTGCAGCATCAATCTGCCTGAGGCCAATATACCTGCGCACGTTCCCATTCTTCCCGATCTTTTCAAAATGAGAGCTTCTTGGGAGGGTATACCCTCCCAAGAAGCTCCCATTTCTCCCAAAAAACTCCTTACAATATCCTCCAATCCCAGTCGGGGACGAACAGTCTTCGTTTAGGGTCGACAAACACAATCTCCTTCGTCTAGGGCCGACAAAGTCATCCTTCATTGGCAGAATGTGTCCCAGCCATCTCATTCTTTTTCTCGCTATTCTTACTTTGGTTCACAGACATTTTCCCATTCTTCCAACATTTTTGAGTTTCGAGAAAAACACCCTGGGCATGGCTTTTCTACTTTTAACACTTTCACTGCACCCACCGCCTTTACCAATAATATTACCTAGGTAAGGAAAGCCGTTCACTTGATCGATCTTCTCGTTGCTCAAATCCACCTCTTCACGTTCACTTTTCTTTTTCTTGACGACTTAGTCTTCTTAATATGAATTGTTAAATCCATTCTTTCATCCTGAACTCACAAAGCCTCCAAAAGTTTATTCTTTTCGCTCAAACTTTCATCTAGGATGCTTACATCGTCCGCGTGATGTAAGTTGAGGAAAGTTTCTCCATATGAAACCGTATACTCCCATTGTCTTACCTTTGCTCTCTAAGACGAAGTCCATCAAAATATTCACTATAAGGGGAGATAGAACACGACCCTACCTAACTCCTGATTTAATATTATATCAGATACTAACCTTTTTTCCTACCTTAACTGCCGCAATGTTACTCTTGTGCATTGAGTTAAGCGCTTAAAATATATTTATTTGGTATGCCATACAAGAATAGGACCTTTGCTAAAACTTTACTATCAGGTGAGTCCAGTGTTCGCACATCTATATATATATATATATATATATATATATATATATATATATATATATATATATATATATATATATATATATATATATATATATATATATATATATATATATATATATATATATATATATATATATATATATATATATATATATATATATATATATATATATATATATATATATATATATATATATATAACTAGCTGTTGGGGTGGCGACGTAAGTCGTTACACGCCATATTAGTTACGCGCCATTGTAGTTGTGTCCCTGTGTCCCACCTGTGAATATATATATATATATTCGTGGGGGCACTTCGCGCCCCCCAAGCCCCCCCGCGCGCGTAAGTCGTTACACGCCATATTAGTTACGCGCCATTGTAGTTGTGTCCCTGTGTCCCACCTGTGAATATATATATATATATATATACTAGCTGTTGGGGTGGCGCTTCGCGCCACCCCGACACCTAGTTGGTGGGGGTGCTTCGCGCCCCCCCAAGCCCCCCCCCGCGCGCGTAGGTCGTTACGCGCCATATTAGTTACGCGCCATTGTAGTTGTGTCCCTATGTCCCACCTGTGAATATAGATATATATATATATATATATATATATATATATATATATATATATATATATATATATATATATATATATATATATATATATATATATATATATATATATATATATATATATATATATATATGTTTTTAACTACGTAAAACTTGCGAATATACAACATTCTTTGTTGTCCCATCGTCTGTGCATATAAATAGATTTTCAGGTTTACCGACTCTTGAACATGCAACGCATAATGGTCCATGGGAAAACAATCCGTATTCAGATCTATACCTCATGATTCTATTGATTGCCCTTGAGCTTTGTTGATGGTGATTGCTAATCGACCATTTCCTTCGTTGCCGTCGTCATTTATATATCCCCCTGTGCCCCCCGGCGTCCCCGTTGTAGTTGTGTCCCTGTGTCCGGGTCGTCATTTATATTCCCTGTGTCCCCGTCGTCATTTGTGTCCAGGTGTCCCAGTCTGTGATTCCTATTTGAGTGTCCCGGGCGTCATTTATATTCGTCAGGATATTGTAGGGCATCGTAGTATCGATGAGTTTAAGCAATTCTTGTCAACTGATTGTTTCGCCTACAAAGAATATTATCTCGAGGTAAGAACTGATCACCGACCACAACGATTGCCACTTTGTTGATAGTTGCGTATCAGGAGGCATCAATTCGATTGCTTTTTTTAAGCAGAAGCACTAAATTATTATTTTTGTGGAAAAGATGATATATATAAATATATATATATATTTTCTTTTTAGTTTTTTTGTAGTTTTTACCTTTTTTAGTTTTTTCTTCTTTTGTATTAATGCTAAAGCCAAGGTTCCAACCTGGAGCCTCTCGGACCTAGAACCTGAAACATAACGCTTTACCAACTCAGCTACTTCGGCGTGAATACATTCGTTTTGAGCAGCTTCCTCGGGTGTTGCCATTGTAGGTTCTTCAGTCATTTTACAATTAGAAATTTCTCTTTCAACGGTCTTCTTACAATTAAAAATTTGTCTTTGAACGATATTCTTAAATACCTGTGTCCTGGTCGTCATTTATATTGCCTGTGTCCCGGTCGTCATTTGTGTCCCGGTATCCCAGTCTGTAATTTCTCCTTGAGTGTCCCGGTCGTTATTTATATTCCCTCTGTCCCGGTCGTCATTTGTGTCCCGGTCTGTAATTTCTCTTTGAGTGTTTTTTCTTTTTAGTATTTTTTAGTTTTTTACATTTTTTTCTTTTTTCAGTTTTCTTTTTCTTTTTTATTTTTCAGCTTCACTATGAAATACATATCGCCGAACCTTTGTTTTTTAACTAAAATCTGGTAGGCATTGATGACCTTATCCAAGTCAAGATCCCAAACCCAATCATCATCGCTATCATTTTCAGTTTTGATATGTTTTGACTCTCGCTGTCCAGGTGGATCTTCATCTAACTGCGCGGTTTTGCGTTCTTTAGCCTCAAGCCTGTTTCCTTGCTGTTCTTTTGATTCCTCGGCACGCTTTCTTTTCTGACTTTCTCTATCAGCAGCAAGTTTTTTGGCATAGACTCTTTGAGCATCTTCATCGGCTTTTGCCATTGTAAGTTCATCAGTCATTTTAAACTTAAACATTAATAGATTTCTACGTGAACATATATGTCTTAAATATCTTTAATGACGTCACCGTCATAGCACAAATGACGACAACTAACTTCATGACGCCAGTCGACACAGAAACATGACGTCACCTGATCCACAGACAGACAACTTATTTTTATATATGTAGATAGATATAATTCTAAAATTGTCAGGTAATTTTCTATTTTGAAATAAAAACTAAAAATTATTGCTCAGACAACATAAATATTTTTGATATTTACATAATAGCTTTAGTGGTTCTGGACTGAAAACTAAATATGCTAATCAAATTGGGAATTGCAATCTTTTAGGTTAAAAAGGCAGATCCATTGGAATCATGAGAATGCGTGGAATAAGAAAAGCCTCACCCTCAAAAGGCCCTGTCAAGATTGTTGCCTCTATTACGTTATAACAGACATAACACGTCATTTGTGTCCTGGTGTCCCGGTCTGTAGTTTCGTTAGTCGACAAACATGACGTCAGACGACAAACAACTTCATGACGACATACAGCTCAATCCTTATAATGACGTCAGTCGACAAACATGACGTCAGTCGACACACAAACATGACGTCAGTCGACAGACAGACAAACAGCTTATTTTTATATATATTGTCGTAATTTTTGCTATGACGGTGACGTCATTAATGGTATTTAAGACATGCGTTCACGGAAAAATGTTTAATTGTAAAATGATTGAAGAACTTACAATGGCAACAGCCGAGGAAGCTGCTCAAAGAGTCTATGCCAAAAAACTTGCTGCTGATAGAGAAAATAAGAAAAGAAAGCGTGCCGAGGAATCACAAGAACAGCAAGAAAACAGGCTTGCAGCTGATAGAGAAAGTAAGAAAAGAAAGCGTGCTGAGGAATCACAAGAACAGCAAGAAAACAGGCTTGCGGCTAAAGAACGCAAAACCGCGCAGTTAGATGAAAATCCACCTGGAAAGCGAGAGTCAAAACATATCAAAACTGAAAATGATAGCTATGATGATTGGGTTTGGGATTTTGACTTGGATAAAGTCATCAATGCCTACCAGATTTAAGTTAAAAAACAAAGGTTCGGCGATATGTACTTCATAGTGACGCTGAAAAATAAAGAAGAAAAAAAAACTGAAAAAATGTAAAAAACTAAAAAAAAACTAAAAAGAAAAAACACTCAAAGATAAATTACAGACCGGGACACAAATGACGACCGACACAGAGGGAATATAAATGACGACCAGGAACCTCAAAGAAAAATTACAGACTGGGACACCCGGACACAAATCACGACCGGGAATATAAATGACGACCGGGACGCAGGGACACAACTACAACGGAACGCCGGGGGCACAGGCGGGATATATAATTGACGACTGAGACACAGGGATTGTTTGAATAGAAATTACAGACCGGGACACCGGGACACAAATGACGACCGGGACACTGGGACACCCGGAATATAAATGACGACCGGGACACTCAAAGTGAAAATACAAACTGGGACACCAGGACACAAATGACGACCGGAACACAGGGAATATAAATGCTATTTATATGCACAGACAATGGGACAGCGAAGAATGTTGTATATTCGCATGTTTTACGTAGTTAAAAATATATATTTATATATATCTCTATTCACAGGTGGGACACAGGGACACAGCTACAATGGCGCGTAACTAATATGGCGTGTAACGACTTACGCGCGCGGGGGGGGGCTTGGGGGGGTTGGGGGGCGCGAAGCGCCCCACCAACTAGGTGTTGGGGTGGCGCAAAGCGCCACCCCAACAGCTAGTCTATATATATAAAAATAAGTTGTCTGTGTCTCTGTCGAGTAACGTCATGTCATCATGTCATGTCGTCATGAAGTTAGCTGTCGTCATGTTTGTTATGACGATGAAGTCATTAAAGGTATTTAAGACATTCGTTCACGGTAAAAATGTTTAATTGTAAAATGACTGAAGAACCTACAATGGCAACAGCCGAGGAAGCTGCTCAAAGAGTCTATGCCAAAAAACTTGCTGCTGATAGAGAAAGTAGGAAAAGAAAGCGTGCCGAGGAATCACAAGAACAGCAAGAAAACAGGCTTGCGGCTGATAGAGAAAGTAAGAACAGAAAGCGTGCCGAGGAACTACCAGAGCAACGCGAAACCAGACTTGCTGCTAAAAGAGAAAGTGAAAAAAGAAGGCTTGCCGAGGAATCACAAGAACAGCAAGAAAACAGCTTTGCGGCTGATATAGAAAGTAACAAAAGAAAGCGTGCCGAGGAATCACAACAACAGCGTGAAATTAGGCTTGCGTCTCAAAGAGAAATCACCAAAAGAAAGCGTGCCGAGGAATCAAAAGAGCAACCTGGGTCAGTGCGATGCTGGATGTACTCAGTGGAATGGCAAAAACGAGGATTACCACACGCACATATACTAATCTGGCTACATTATAAAATTACTTCTAACAAAATTGATGATGTGATTTCCGCTGAAGTACTGATGAAAATGTCGATAAGGGGTTATATGATATTGTTGTAAAAAATATTGTACATGGACCTTGCGGTGCAGTGAACGAAAATTCACCATGCATGGCCAAAGGAAGGTGCACAAAGCAATATCCTCGACTTTTAGTACCCAACACAATTACTGGCAATGATGGTTACCCACAATATAGAAGAAGATCTACTGAAGATGGCGATAAAACAGCAATAATAAAGAAGCGTAACGGTACCACCATCGAAGTAGATAACCAGTGGGTTGTTCTATATTCCCCATTATTATCAAAAACATTTAATGCACACATAAACGTTGAATACTGTAACTCCGTAAAGGCAATCAAATACATATGTAAATACGTCAACAAAGGCAGTGACATGGCAGTTTTTGGCTTGCAGTCCGAAATCAAAGATATCGACGAAATCGTACAATATCAGGCTGGAAGATACAAAAGCAGTAATGAAGCTGTTTGGCGAATTCTTTCATTTCCGATACATGAACTTAGTCCAGCTGTTGTTGACTTAGCGGTACATTTACAGAATGGTCAACGTGTTTATTTTTCGGAATCCAACGTGCAACAAAGAGCCCTGAATCCACCGGATACAAAGTTAACTGCTTTCTTTTTGCTATGCAAAAATGATTCTTTTGCCAAAAAACTGCTGTATACTGAAGCGCCTTCGTATTACACGTGAAATACTAAAAATAAAGTATTTGAACGTCGAAAACAGGGTAAGTCAGTCGACGGCCAACCTACCATCTTCAAAGATACCACGATAGGAAGTCTCTACACCGTTCACCCCAATCAACATGAATGCTTCTTTCTACGCCTGCTTTTAGTGAATGTACCCGGTCCGACGTCCTTTGAATATTTGAGAACTGTAAACGGTACTATACATGACACTTACCATAGTGCATGCCAAGCTCTGAATTTATTGGAGAATGACCAACACTGGGCAAACTGCATCAATGACGCGTGCGAAACGTCAACTCCAAGTCAAATTCGTGCATTGTTTGGAATCATTCTAACAAATTGCTCTCCTTCAGCTCCTACAGAGTTATGGGGAAAATATAAATCGAAAATGTCCGAAGATATACTCCATCGAAAACGGTTAGAGACGTCAGATATGACTTTTGATTTTACATCAGAAATTTATAACTACACTTTAGTTATTATAGAAGATTTGTGCGTATGTATGGCAAGCAAACCTCTTCAGGATTTGGGAATGCCTTCACCTAATCGTACCGCTGCTGTTTTGACATGTGTAGAATTGGATCGTGAACAAAGTTACAGTACGAGTGATCTATTGTCGTATGTACAAAATAACATTTCCAAGTTAACGTCGGAACAAAAAGACATTTATGATACGATAATGCATTGTGTCGATAACAACGTTGGAGAAATTTTCTTTTTGGATGCGCCAGGATGTACTGGTAAAACGTTTGTGATAAAACTGATTCGGGCATTGCGGGAGATTTCAGGCAAACATTACCTATAATACCTAGATCAACCCCTGCAGACGAAATGAAGGCTTGCCTGAAAAATTCTAATTTATGGGCACACGTAAAAACATTAAAATTAACTACAAATATGCGTGTCCAATTGCAAAACGATGACTCTGGTCAAACATTTTGAGATAAATTGCTGGCAATTGGAAACGGAAAGCTCCCAGTAGACTCAATTTCAGGACGTATACAACTACCTGCTGAATTCTGTAATTTAGTGACGTGCAAAAATGAATTGATTGAAAAGTATTTCCGAATATTCTAAACAATGATAAAAATAATAAACGGTTAAGTGAAAGAGCGATTCTTGCACCCAAAAATATAGACGTCCACGAAATCAGTAATATTGTTTTAATCAAGATTCGAGACCAGGCAGTCCTTTACAAGTCAATCGACATAGTTTTGGAACCAAATGAGGCGGTTAATTATCCATCTGAATTTTTTAATTCCGTGGATCTTTCAGGGTTTCCACCACACGTGCTACAACTAAAAATAGGCGTACCAATAATACTTTTAAGAAATATCAACCCACCAAAGCTTTGCAATGGCACGCGACTCGCCGTAAAAAAAAACAATGGAAAACGTAATAGAGGCCACAATCTTGACAGGGCCTTTTGAGGGTGAGGCTGTTCTTATTCTTCGCATTCCCATGATTCCAACGGATCTGCCTTTTCAATTTAAAAGATTGCAATTCCCAATTCAATTAGCATTTGCAATCACCATCAACAAAGCTCAAGGTCAATCATTAGAAAAATGTGGTATAGATCTTAATACTGATTGTTTTTCCCATGGACAATTGTACATTGCATGTTCGAGGGTCGGTAAACCTGACAATCAATTTATATGCAGCAACAATTGGACAGCGAAGAATGTTGTATATTCGCAAGTTTTACGCAGTTAATTTGTATTGTATATATATATATATATATATATATATATATATATATATATATATATATATATATATATATATATATATGTTTTAAACTATGTAAAACTTGCGAATATACAATATTCTTCGCTGTCCTTTTTTCTGTGCATATAAATAGATTGTCGGTTTTACCGACTCTTGAACATGCAACATTTAACTGTCCATGGGAAAAACAATCCGTATTCAGATCTATACCTCATTATTCTAATGATTGCCCTTGAGCTTTGTTGATGGTGATTGCTAATCAAACATTCCCTGTGTCCCGGTCGTCATTTATATATCCCCCTATGCCCCCCGGCGTTCCCGTTGTAGTTGTTTCCCTGTGTCCCGGTCGTCATTTATAGTCCCTGTCTCCCGGTTGTCATTTGTGTCCCGGTCTGTAATTTCGTCAGTCGACAAACATGACGTGAGTCAACAAACAACTTCATGACGGCATAATGCCCAATCCTTATAATGACGTCAGTCGACAAACATGCATGACGTCAGTCAACACACAAACAACATATTTATATATATATATATATATATATATATATATATATATATATATATATATATATATATATATATATATATATATATATATATATATATATGTATAGATAATTTGTATGTCACTAATATATATATATATATGTTTTCAACTACGTAAAACTTGCGAATATACAACATTCTTTGTTGTCCCATCGTCTGTGCATATAAATAGATTGTCAGGTTTACCGACTCTTGAACATGCAACGCATAATGGTCCATGGGAAAACAATCCGTATTCAGATCTATACCTCATGATTCTATTGATTGCCCTTGAGCTTTGTTGATGGTGATTGCTAATCGACCATTTCCTTTGTTGCCGTCGTCATTTATATATCCCCCTGTGCCCCCCTGCGTCCCCGTTGTAGTTGTGTCCCTGTGTCCGGGTCGTCATTTATATTCCCTGTGTCCTCTTCGTCATTTGTGTCCCGGTGTCCCAGTCTGTGATTTCTATTTGAGTGTCCCGGGCGTCATTTATATTCGTCAGGATATTGTAGGGCATCGTAGCATCGATGAGTTTAAGCAATTCTTGTCAACTGATTGTTTCGCCTATAAAGAATATTATCTCGAGGTAAGAACTGATCACCGACCACAACGATTGCCACTTTGTTGATAGTTGCGTATCTGGAGGCATCAGTTCGATTGCTGTTTTTAAGCAGAAGCACTAAATTATTATTTTTGTGGAAAAGATGATATATATAAATATATATATATATTTTCTTTTTAGTTTTTTTGTAGTTTTTACCTTTTTTAGTTTTTTTCTTCTTTTGTATTAATGCTAAAGCCAAGGTTCAAACCTGGAGCCTGTCGGACCTAGAACCTGAAACATAACGCTTTACCAACTCAGCTACTTCGGCGTGAATACATTCGTTTTGAGCAGCTTCCTCGGGTGTTGCCATTGTAGGTTCTTCAGTCATTTTACAATTAGAAATTTCTCTTTCAACGGTCTTCTTACAATTAAAAATTTGTCTTTGAACGATATTCTTAAATACATGTGTCCTGGTCGTCATTTATATTGCCTGTGTCCCGGTCGTCATTTGTGTCCCGGTATCCCAGTCTGTAATTTCTCCTTGAGTGTCCCGGTCGTTATTTATATTCCCTCTGTCCCGGTCGTCATTTGTGTCCCGGTCTGTAATTTCTCTTTGAGTGTTTTTTCTTTTTAGTATTTTTCAGTTTTTTACATTTTTTCTTTTTTCAGTTTTCTTTTTCTTCTTTATTTTTCAGCTTCACTATGAAATACATATCGCCGAACACTTGTTTTTTTAACTGAAATCTGGTAGGAATTGATGACCTTATTCAAGTCAAGATCCCAAACCCAATCATCATCGCTATCATTTTCAGTTTTGATATGTTTTGACTCTCGCTGTCCAGGTGGATCTTCATCTAACTGCGCGGTTTTGCGTTCTTTAGCCTCAAGCCTGTTTCCTTGCTGTTCTTTTGATTCCTCGGCACGCTTTCTTTTCTGACATTCTCTATCAGCAGCAAGTTTTTTGGCATAGACTCTTTGAGCATCTTCATCGGATATATATATATATATATATATATATATATATATATATATATATATATATATATATATGTTTTTAACTACGTAAAACTTGCGAATATACAACATTCTTTGCTGTCCCATCGTCTGTGCATATAAATAGATTGTCAGGTTTACCGACTCTTGAACATGCAACGCATAATTGTCCATGGGAAAACAATCCGTATTCAGATCTATACCTCATGATTCTATTGATTGCCCTTGAGCTTTGTTGATGGTGATTGCTAATCGACCATTTCCTTTGTTGCCGTCGTCATTTATTCCTCGGGTGTTGCCATTGTAGGTTCTTCAGTCATTTTACAATTAGAAATTTCTCTTTCAACGGTCTTCTTACAATTAAAAATTTGTCTTTGAACGATATTCTTAAATACCTGTTTCCTGGTCGTCATTTATATTGCCTGTGTCCCGGTCGTCATTTGTGTCCCGGTATCCCAGTCTGCAATTTCCCCTTGAGTGTCCCGGTCGTTATTTATATTCCCTCTGTCCCGGTCGTCATTTGTGTCCCGGTCTGTAATTTCTCTTTGAGTGTTTTTTCTTTTTAGTATTTTTTAGTTTTTGACATTTTTTCTTTTTTCAGTTTTCTTTTTCTTCTTTATTTTTCAGCTTCACTATGAAATACATATCGCCGAACCTTTGTTTTTTTTAACTAAAATCTGGTAGGCATTGATGACCTTATCCAAGTCAAGATCCCAAACCCAATCATCATCCCTATCATTTTCAGTTTTGATATGTTTTGACTATCGCTGTCCAGGTGGATCTTCATCTAACTGCGCGGTTTTGCGTTCTTTAGCCTCAAGCCTGTTTCCTTGCTGTTCTTTTGATTCCTCGGCACGCTTTCTTTTCTGACTTTCTCTATCAGCAGCAAGTTTTTTGGCATAGACTTTTTGAGCATCTTCATCGGCTTTTGCCATTGTAAGTTCATCAGTCATTTTAAACTTAAACATTAATAGATTTCTACGTGAGCATATATGTCTTAAATATCTTTAATGACGTCACCGTCATAGCAAAAATGACGACAACTATCTTCACGACGCCAGTCGACACAGAAACATGACGTCATCTGATCCACAGACAGACAACTTATTTTTATATATATAGATAAATATAATTCTAAAATTGTCAGGTAATTTTCTATTTTGAAATAAAAACTAAAAATTATTGCTCAGACAACATAAATATTTTTGATATTTACATAATAGCTTTAGTGGTTCTGGACTGAAAACTAAATATGCTAATCAAATTGGGAATTGTAATCTTTTAGGTTGAAAAGGCAGATCCATTGGAATCATGAGAATGCGTGGAATAAGAAAAGCCTCACCCTCAAAAGGCCCTGTCAAGATTGTTGCCTCTATTACGTTATAACAGACATAACACGTCATTTGTGTCCCGGTGTCCCGGTCTGTAGTTTCGTTAGTCGACAAACATGACGTCAGACGACAAACAACTTCATGACGACATACAGCTCAATCCTTATAATGACGTCAGTCGACAAACATGACGTCAGTCGACACACAAATATGACGTCAGTCGACAGACAGACAAACAACTTATTTTTATATATATAGAAGATAAGGGAGCGATTCAAAGAGAATATGTAGTATAAATCCTACAATGGCAGAAGAAACAACCGAGGAAGCGGCTCAAAGAGATAATGCCAAAAGGCTTGCGGCTAAAAGAGAAAGTAAGAAAAGAAAGCGTGCCAAGGAATCACAAGAACAACGTGAAAACAGGCTTGGGGCTCAAAGAGAAATTACCAAAAAAAATCGTGCCGAGGAATCACAAGAACAACGTGAAAACAGGCTGGCGGCTCAAAGAGATAATGTCAAAAGAAAGCGTGCCGAGGAATCTATCTATCTATCTATATGTATAAAAATAAGTTGTATGTATGTTTGACGACTGACGTCATCATAAGGATTGAGCATTATGACGTCATGTATGTATTTTGTATGTTTGTATATGATGACATTATAAGTTGACGTCATTATAAGTGTGTGGCGTCATTATAAAAGGGGGCGATTTAAAGAGAATATTTAGTATAAATCCTACAATGGCAGAAGAAACAGCCGAGGAATCACATCGTGCAAGAAATTTTAGTATAAATGCTACAATGGCAGAAGGAACAGCCGAGGAAGCGGCTCAAAGAGTTAATGCCAAAAGGCTTGTGGCTAAAAGAGAAAGTAAGAAAAGAAACGTGCCGAGGAATCACAAGAACAACGGGAAAACAGACTTGCGGCTCAAAGAGAAATTACCAAAGAAATCGTGCCGAGGAATCACAAGATCAAGGTGAAAACAGGCTTGAGGCTCAAAGAGATAATGCCAAAAGAAAGGGTGCCGAGGAATCACAAGAGCAACGTGAAAATTTTCGCCTGGCATTCAGATACAGCCCAATCGATAATTATAGCGTGTGTAGGTGTGTGAAACGTGCCCTTGTTTCTGACAGAATCTTAGTTGTGAGATGGCTTGGTTTGTTGGAGGGGTCGTGGATCTATGCCATGGCTTAACTGAAATTATTGCTCTTTTGTAATTTGTATTATCGAAGTCTTACTTTTTGAACAGAAATCTTCTCTCTTACTTAACTTCCCTTTGGAAATATATATAAAAAGCAAAAATATTTTTACAATCAATAGTATCGAATTTGTTTGATTCAGTATCTTTTTTTCGATTGGACCCTTATATTTATCGGAGTCAAATTATTGTGCTTGAATATTAAACCCCCATTTTAACGCACATGTATTATAGCATAGAAATGGATCTGAAATCAAATTGCCTATTTAGTATACTTATTCTATGTACATTTAGTTATGCCGAAGATCGTCTACCAGAATTGTGTAGCCATGATTGCTTGATATATGAATTGAGTACAGTTAAAAATCAGGAAGATATCGAGAAGATTAAAAAATACTATGGAAGTTGTGATAGATTAAACAGCGATTCTTTAAGTGTTTTAAAATTATTGCAGGTTATAGACTTCAAAGCTATAAAACGGAGTAAGAAAAACCCCATTAACTTCTTAATGAGTAATCTTCATAAACTCCATGGATCTAGCACCATTTTGGACTTGGAAGAAAGAGAACTTAATAAGAAAGAAGACACTAAGGACTCTATTTACTTAGATTGTGATGAAAATAACAGTAAGGAAAGCATCTTTAGATATCCCAAACTTCCTAAAAGCGTTCATAAGAAAATTAAACGAGCCTTTGGCCATCTACGAGATGGCACAGACTGTCCCTTCAGTAGAAAACAAAAAACAAAAAGATATTTGGAATCTAGCCAAAAGGACAAACATAAAACGAAAGGCTATAAACTTTACCAGGATAAATCTGAGAAAGATAAAGAAGAATTTCCGAATAGTGGTCTTACGGACAGCATATGTCAATATTTCCCAGGCAGATCCCAGAAAAACAAGAATCTTGGAAAAAGTAAAAAAAGATACGGACTTGATTCTGGAGACATAACAATTAATAAATACCTACAGGCAACTGAATCGAAGGTTCAAAAGCCAAACCATGCCACTGAATTATTGCCAAAGGCATTTATTCTGACAGATAATAACAACGGTTCTCAGCCCCTGGGTAGTCCTAAAACAGTCTCTGATGAAGGGAAGGGGACAATTCCTATTAATAACACTACAGCCCAGGCAATAAAAAACTTAAAAAGGGATGCTAAATTGCAACACGTGGAAGAAATATTTATGAATGATTTGTGTGGAGATCATTTTACTTCCAAAGAAATGATTATACTACCTGTAGTAAACATAATCATAAATGGATGTAAAGATATGGCAAAAAAGGTAAAAATATCAGCAAATACAAAGGAAATCAAACTTAGCTTTGAGGTGGTTAAAAATGGAATTTCTTTAATTGATTTGCTGTTATGGATTCTGCTGTTATGTAGTGGATTCGTGCTTTTGGTATTAGTTGTGCTTAAAGTGGTAAATAATAGGAATCGCAGAATCGGAAAAATCCATGATACTGAGTTAGAGTCGCAAGACCGCGGTCGTACAAGGGCTCGGTACTAAATTGCCAATCAGAGTCGTTGAGACTTTGCATCCGACAAACTCTTACATACCTCTTTGAAAACCTTGCGTTTAAAGCCCCTTGCATGGCCTTGAGATGTGTCTTGTGGGAAAGAATTTTATTAGTTTTTTTTCTGGATGTCCAACGTCTTATTTTCTACCTTACAGCAAGCTAGGCTGCAATCTAATTTAAGATAGCCAAAGTTAATTTTGACCCGCTTAAAAACCTACAAAATGAAAGTGAATTAAGACAAAATAAATAAAATGACGCATACAAAAAAAAATAATTTCTAGGCAAGAATTGAAACGCACAATCCTACATTACAGGGAAACACAAGAGAATAGGGGGGCATTGTCTTTTCAATGTTTTTTCTAACTCTAACCCGTTTAGTTTCGAAACAAAAATACCCCCCCCCGCTTTTTGTTAATAGATTGAACTGGTACTCAAGCAGGTACCATATCGAGATCTAAAGCTGCTTTACTTATTTGCCTGATCGAAGATTACAGCCAGATTGGCCTTTCCGTTTTAGATAAACTGGAATTTTCGGGGTAGAAAATAAATAAACTGCTAACTAGCTTTAATTCAGGCCCAATCTGGGTACCAAAGAACCCTCTTCAGTTTTTCCGTCCCTTTAGACAATCAACTGAAAGTAAGGAGCAACATAAAACTTAAGACAAACATACAATATTCCGTATCATGAGGGTGATTGTCCCCTCTTAAGTACCTCAATCTTCACGCTAAGGTTTTTCAGTACTTTAAAAAAGTATCCTACTCCAATTTCACGGCCCTTGTGTTGTAGGAGTCGTTCTAAAAGAATCGGAACCAAACATCAAACATTAGCGCAAAGAACGGTATTTATGAGGGGACCAACCCCTTCACATATCCTATAAGTTCTGTTTGTTTTAAGTTGTAATGCTTAAATTAAAGTTTTATTTAAGTTTTAATCGTTTTTCAAATAATGCCGAGAAATACAGCACCCCCTCTGTAGAAAATTTCCTCCCTATATATCCTCCTTGGAGATTTTCTCCTACACGAAATAGTCCTCCCTAGGAAATTTCCTTCTTACAGACCCCCCCCCCAAATTTCTTACTGAAAATTTCACCTGAAAAATTCTACTTAGTTAGCTTTCATTTAAAAAAGAATTTGATTTATGGTCGTTTTTCAAACCATACACGAAATTTCCTGTACGTGAGGTTTCTCTCCAAAAATCGTCTCCAGCATGGAAAGCTGCTCCCGCGAAAAAATAACCTATGTAGAATTTTCCCCCTGGGAATTTCCCCATTTAGAACTTCTCCAGAAACTCCTCCCACTCAGAGTTTCCCCAGGAATATTTCCACGTGTAAAATTGAATCGGCAAAGAAAAATTTAGATAAAAAAAAATTGTAAAGGAATTCTGGCAAATTCACAATCTATCTATATATATAAAAATAAGTTGTTTGTCTGTTACACTATCTTCTATATATATAAAAATAAGTTGTATGAATTTTGGTTTTGAGGGTTTGCATATGACGTCTGAAAAATAAAGAAGAAAAAGAAAACTAAAAAAAGAAAAAAAGGTGAAAAACTAAAACAACTAAAAAGAAAAGATACTAAAAAAAAATAAACAGAATTAAAAAAGAAAAAACCTAAAAAGAAAAAAAAGCTAAAAAAACTAAAAAAAGCTAAAAAATTATAAAAAAAGAAAAAACTAAAAAATAAAAAATTAAAAAAAAAGAGAAAACATATATATATATATATATATATATATATATATATATATATATATACTAGCTGTTGGGGTGGCGCGAAGCGCCACCCCAACACCTAGTTGGTGGGGGCGCTTCGCGCCCCCCCAAGCCCCCCCGCGCGCGTAAGTCGTTACGCGCCATAATAGTTACGCGCCATTGTAGTTGTGTCCCTATGTCCCACCTGTGAATATAGATAGATATATATATCTATATATATAAAAATAAGTTGTCTGTGGATGGATGGATGGATGGATGTGTGGATGGATGTGTCAGGTGACGTCACCTGAAAAAACTGGATCAGGTGACGTCAAAACTGAAAAAACTAAAAAAAGGCAAAAACTACAAAAAAAACTAAAAACTAATAAAAAAAATAAAAAAGCTAAAAAACTAAAAAAACTATAAAGGTAAAAACCAATAAAAAACTAAAAAAAAAACTGAAAAAACTAAAAAAAGGCAAAAACTACAAAAAAAAACTAAAAACTAATAAAAAAAGTAAAAAAGCTAAAAAACTAAAAAAACTAAAAAAACTAAAAAAAGGTAAAAAACTAAAAAAAATAAAAAATAAAAAAAAACTAAAAAAAAGGAAAAAACTGAAAAATAAGCTAAAATAAAGGTAAAAACCAATAAAAAACTAAAAAAAAAAAGGAAAAAACTAATAAATGACGACACTCAAAGAGAAAGCGACCAGGACAAAAAACTAAAAAAAAAGGCAAAAACTACAAAAAAACTAAAAACTAATAAAAAAAATAAAAAAGCTAAAAAACTAAAAAAAGGTAAAAAACTAAAAAAACTAAAAACTAAAAAAAAACTAAAAAAGGTAAAAACTAAAAGAACTAAAAAAGAAAAAAATAAATGACGACACTCAAAGAGAAAGCGACCAGGACAAAAGGAATGTTCGATTAGCAATCAACAAAGCACCGGGACACAGGGAGTATAAATGACGACCAGGACACAAGTAAAAAAAAAATTAACAAAACTAAAAAGAAGGTAAAAACTACAAAAAACTAAAAAGAAAAAAAAACTAAAAACTAATAAAAAAACTAAAAAATCTAAAAATCTAAATAAACTAAAAAAGAAAAAAAAAGGAAAAAAATAAAGGAGAAAAACAAAACTAAAAAACGAATGTATATACAGACCGGTACACCGGGATACAAATGACGACCGGGACACAGGGAATATAAATAACGACCGGGACACAGGGACACAACTACAACGGGGACACCGGGGGAAACAGGGGGATATAAATGACGACCGGGACAAAAAAACTAAAAAGAAATAAAAACTAAAAACTAATAAAAAAAACTAAAAAATCTAAAAATCTAAATAAGCTAAAAAAGAAAAAAAAAGGAAAAAAATAAAGGAGAAAAACAAAACTAAAAAACGAATGTATATACAGACCGGGACACCGGGATACAAATGATGACCGGGACCCGGGACACAGGGAATATAAATGACGACCGGGACACAGGGACACAACTACAACGGGGACACCGGGGGAAACAGGGGGATAACCTGACAATCTATTTATATGCAAAGACAATGGGACAGCAAAGAATGTTGTATATTCGCAAGTTTTACGTAGTTAAAACCATATATATATATATATATCTATATTCACAGGTGGGACATAGGGACACAACTACAATGGCGCGTAACTATTATGGCGCGTAACGACTTACGCGCGCGGGGGGGCTTGGGGGGGGCGCGAAGCGCCCCCACCAACTAGGTGTTGGGGTGGCGCGAAGCGCCACCCCAACAGCTAGTATATATATATATATATATATATATATATATATATATATATATATATATATATATATATATATATATATATATATATATATATATATATATATATATATATATATATATATATATATATATATATATATATGGTTTTAACTACGTAAAACTTGCGAATATACAACATTCTTTGCTGTCCCATTGTCTTTGCATATAAATAGATTGTCAGGTTTACCGACTCTTGAACATGCAACATATAATGGTCCATGGGAAAACAATCTGTATTCAGATCTATACCTCATAATTCTAATGATTGCCCTTGAGCTTTGTTGATGGTGATTGCTAATCGACCATTCCCTGTCCCGGTGTCCTGGTCGTCATTTACATCCCCCTGTTTCCCCCGGTGTCCCCGTTGTAGTTGTGTCCCTGTGTCCCGGTCGTCATTTATATTCCCTGTGTCCCGGTCGTCATTTGTATCCCGGTGTCCCGGTCTGTATATACATTCGTTTTTTAGTTTTGTTTTTCTCCTTTATTTTTTTCCTTTTTTTTTCTTTTTTAGCTTATTTAGATTTTTAGATTTTTTAGTTTTTTTATTAGTTTTTAGTTTTTTTTTCTTTTTAGTTTTTTTGTCCCGGTCGTCATTTATATCCCCCTGTTTCCCCCGGTGTCCCCGTTGTAGTTGTGTCCCTGTGTCCCGGTCGTCATTTATATTCCCTGTGTCCCGGTCGTCATTTGTATCCCTTTTTCAATTTGTTCCAATTTGTATTTCTTTTTAGTTTTTTTGTAGTTTTTACCTTCTTTTTAGTTTTGTTAATTTTTTTTTTTACTTATGTCCTGGTCGTCATTTATACTCCCTGTGTCCCGGTGCTTTGTTGATTGCTAATCGAACATTCCTTTTGTCCTGGTCGCTTTCTCTTTGAGTGTCGTCATTTATTTTTTTCTTTTTTAGTTCTTTTAGTTTTTACCTTTTTTAGTTTTTTTTAGTTTTTTAGATGAAAATTTTTTTTAGTTTTTTCCTTTTTTTCTTTTTAGTTTTTTATTGGTTTTTACCTTTATGTTAGCTTATTTTTCAGTTTTTTCCTTTTTTTTAGTTTTTTTTTATTTTTTATTTTTTTTAGTTTTTTACCTTTTTTTAGTTTTTTTAGTTTTTTTAGTTTTTTTAGTTTTTTAGCTTTTTTACATTTTTTATTAGTTTTTAGTTTTTTTGTAGTTTTTGCCTTTTTTTAGTTTTTTCAGTTTTTTTTTTAGTTTTTTATTGGTTTTTACCTTTATTTTAGCTTATTTTTCAGTTTTTTCCTTTTTTTTAGTTTTTTTTTAGTTTTTAGTTTTTTTAGTTTTTTACCTTTTTTTAGTTTTTTTAGTTTTTTAGCTTTTTTATTTTTTTTATTAGTTTTTAGTTTTTTTTGTAGTTTTTGCCTTTTTTTTAGTTTTTTTAGTTTTTTAGCTTTTTTATTAGTTTTTAGTTTTTTTTGTAGTTTTTGCCTTTTTTTAGTTTTTTTAGTTTTTTAGCTTTTTTATTTTTTTTATTAGTTTTTAGTTTTTTTTGTAGTTTTTGCCTTTTTTTTAGTTTTTTCAGTTTTGACGTCACCTGATCCAGTTTTTTCAGGTGACGTCACCTGATCCACGATCCACAGATCCACAGACAACTTATTTTTATATATATAGATAGTTTTTTTTTTTACTTATGTCCTGGTCGTCATTTATACTCCCTGTGTCCCGGTGCTTTGTTGATTGCTAATCGAACATTCCTTTTGTCCTGGTCGCTTTCTCTTTGAGTTTCGTCATTTATTTTTTTCTTTTTTAGTTCTTTTAGTTTTTACCTTTTTTAGTTTTTTTTAGTTTTTTAGATGAAAATTTTTTTTAGTTTTTTCCTTTTTTTCTTTTTAGTTTTTTATTGGTTTTTACCTTTATTTTAGCTTATTTTTCAGTTTTTTCCTTTTTTTTAGTTTTTTTTTATTTTTTATTTTTTTTTAGTTTTTTACCTTTTTTTAGTTTTTTTAGTTTTTTTAGTTTTTTAGCTTTTTTACTTTTTTTATTAGTTTTTAGTTTTTTTTTGTAGTTTTTGCCTTTTTTTAGTTTTTTCAGTTTTTTTTTTAGTTTTTTATTGGTTTTTACCTTTATTCTAGCTTATTTTTCAGTTTTTTCCTTTTTTTTAGTTTTTTTTAGTTTTTAGTTTTTTTAGTTTTTTACCTTTTTTTAGTTTTTTTAGTTTTTTTAGTTTTTTAGCTTTTTTATTTTTTTTATTAGTTTTTAGTTTTTTTTTGTAGTTTTTGCCTTTTTTTAGTTTTTTTAGTTTTTTAGCTTTTTTATTAGTTTTTAGTTTTTTTTGTAGTTTTTGCCTTTTTTTAGTTTTTTTAGTTTTTTAGCTTTTTTATTTTTTTTATTAGTTTTTAGTTTTTTTTGTAGTTTTTGCCTTTTTTTAGTTTTTTCAGTTTTGACGTCACCTGATCCAGTTTTTTCAGGTGACGTCACCTGATCCATCCACAGACAGACAGACAACTTATTTTTATATATATAGAAGATATATATATATATATATATATATATATATATATATATATATATATATATATATATATATATATATATATATATATATCTATATATATATATATAAAAATAAGTTGTTTGTGGGTTATGTCTGTCTGTCTGTCTGTCCGCATATGACGTCTGAATTATTTCATCATATACCAATTCAAAAACGAAAGTATACAAGCTGATGTAGCTAAGTTGGTAACGCGGTATGTTCCAGGGTCTAGGTTCGAGAGATTCAAGATTCGAACCTTAAATACAAAAGAAGAAAAAAACTAAAAAAGGTAAAAACTACAAAAAAACTAAAAAAACTAAAAAATCTAGAATACTAAAAAAAACTAATAAAAGTTAAAAAACTAATAACTAAAAAAGAAAAAAAACTAAAAAAACTTAAAAACTACAAAACTAAAACCTAAAAAAAAACTAAAAAAAGGTAAAATCGAAAAAAACTAAAACGAAAGAAAAAATAAAAACTAATAAAAAAAAACAAAAAAAACTAAAAACTGAAAAAGAAAAAAGACTAAAAAGAAAAAAGAAAAAAACTAAAAAATCTAAAAAAAAGGGTAAAAACCAATAATAAAACTAAAAGACACAGGGACACAACTACAATGGCGCGTAACTAATATTGGTAGAGCGTTATGTTTCAGGTTGTAGATCTGAAAGGTTCAACCCTGAATACAAAAGAAGATTTAAAAGATTGCAATTCCCAATTCGATTAGCATTTGCAATCACCATTAACAAAGCTCAAGGTCAATCATTAGAAAAATGTGGTATAGATCTCAATACTGATTGTTTTTCCCATGGACAATTGTACGTTGCATGTTCGAGGGTCGGTAAACCTGACAATTTATTTATATGCAGCGACAATTGGACAGCGAAAAATGTTGTATATTCGCAAGTTTTACGCAGTTAATTTGTATTGTATCTATCTATCTATCTATCTATATAAAAACGAGTTGTGTGTATGCATGTTTGTTTGTTTGTAAAAAGAGCGTTTGCATATGACGCCATTATTAGTACATACGGCTTTGTATATGGACAGACAATGGGAAAGCCAAGAATGTTGTATATTCGCAATTTTTACGTAGTTTGAAGCACATATATAAATCTATCTGTATTCACAGGTGGGACACAGGGATACAACTACAATGGCGCGTAACTAATATGGCGCGTAACGACTTACGCGCGCGGGGGGGGGGCTTGGGGGCGCGAAGTGACGGGGACATAGGGAATGTTCGGTTAGCAATCACCATCAACAAAGCTCAAGGGCAATCATTAGAATCTTGAGGTATAAATCTGAATACGGATTGTTTTGCCCATTGAGTCGGTAAACCTGACAATCTATTTATATGCACAGACAATGGGACAGCAAAGAATGTCGTATATTCGTAAGTTTTACGTAGTTAAAAACATATGTATATATATATATATATATATATATATATATATATATATATATATATATATATATATACATATATATATATATATATATATATATATATATATATATATATATATATATATGAAATTGAGTCGGTAAACCCCCCAACAGCTAGTATATATATATAAATAAGTTGTTTGTGTGTTATGTCTGTCTGTCTGTCTGTCCGCATATGACGTCTGAATTATTTCGCCATATACCAATTCAAAAACGAATGTATTCAAGCCAAAAAAAAACTAAAAAAACTAAAAACAAAGGTAAAAACTACAAAAAAAACTAAAAAGAAAAAAAAACTAAAAACTAATAAAAAAAACAAAAAAAGCTAAAAAACTAAAAAAGAAAAAAAAAGAAAAAAGGAAAAAAACTGAAAAATAAAGGAGAAAAACAAAACTAAAAAAAAAAAAAATAAAAAAAACTAAAAAGGTAAAAACTACAAAAAAAACTGAATAGAAAAAGAAAAAAAACTAAAAAAAAAACTAAAAAAAAGGTTAAAAACCAAAAAAAAATTAAAAAGAAAAAAGGGGAAAAACACAAAAATTTATTTCATCATATACCAATTCAAAAACGAATGTATATACAGACCGGGACACCGGGACACAAATGACGACCGGGACACAGAGAATATAAATGACGACCGGGACACAGGGACACAACTACAACGGGGACGCCGGGGGGGGGGGGCAGGGGGATATGTAAATGACGACGGGGACACATGGAATAATCGATTAGAAATCACCACCAACAAAGCTCAAGGGCAATCATTAGAATCATGAGGTATAACTAAAAAAAAACTAAAAAAAACGTAAAAAACTAAAAACTAAAAAAAGACCAATTCAAAAACGTATGTATATACAGACCGGGACACAAATGACGACCGGGACTCAGGGAATATAAATGACGACCGGGACACAGGGACACAACTGCAACGGGGACGCCGGGGGGCACAGGGGGATATATAAATGACGACGGCGAGACAGGGAATGTTCGATTAGCAATCACCATCAACAAAGCTCAAGGGAAATCATTAGAATCATGAGGTATAGATCTGAATACAAATTGTTTTTCCCATGGACAATTATATGATGCATGTTCAAGAGTCGGTAAACCTGAAAATCTATTTATATGTACAGACAATGGGACAGCGAAGAATGTTGTATATTCGCAAGTTTTACAAACATATATATATATATATATATATATATATATATATATATATATATATATATATATATATATATATATATATATATATATATATACTAGCTGTTATATACTTAACCTATATATATACTACCCCAACACCTAGTTGGTAGGGCGCTTCACGCCCCCCCAAGCCCCCCCGCGCGCGTAAGTCGTTACGCGCCATATTAGTTACGCGCCCTTGTAGTTGTGTCCCTGTGTCCCACCTGTGAATATAGATAGATTTATATATGTGTTTCAAACTACGTAAAAATTGCGAATATACAACATTCTTGGCTTTCCCATTGTCTGTGCATATACAAAGTCGTATGTACTAATAATGACGTCATATGCAAACGCTCTTTTTACAAACAAACAAACATGCATACACACAACTCTTTTTTATATTGATAGATAGATAGATAGATACAATACAAATTAACTGCGTAAAACTTGCGAATATAAAACATTCTTCGCTGTCCAATTGTTGCTGCATATAAATAGATTGTCAGGTTTACCGACCCTCGAACATGCAACGTACAATTGTCCATGGGAAAAACAATCAGTATTAAGATCTATACCCCATTTTTCTAATGATTGACCTTGAGCTTTGTTAATGGTGATTGCAAATGCTAATCGAATTGGGAATTGCAATCTTTTAAATTGAAAAGGCAGATCCGTTGGAATCATGGGAATGCGAGGAATAAGAACAGCCTCACCCTCAAAAGGCACTGTCAAGATTGTGGCCTCTATTAGGTTTTCCATTGTTTTTTTTACGGCAAGTCGCGTGCCATTGCAAAGCTTTGGTGGGTTGATATTTCTTAAAAGTATTATTGGTACGCCTATTTTTAGTTGTAGCACGTGTGGTGGAAACCCTGAAAGATCCACGGAATTTAAAAATTCAGATGGATAATTAACCGCTTCATTTGGTTCCAAAACTGTGTCGACTGACTTGTAAAGGACTGCCTGGTCTCGAATCTTGGTCAAAACAATATTGTTGATTTCGTGGACGTCTATATTTTTGGGTGCGAGAATCGCTCTTTCACTTAGCCATTTATTATTTTTATAATTTCTTAGAATATTCGGAAATACTTTTTCAATCAATTCATTTTTGGACGTCACTAAATTACAGAAATCAGCAGGTAGTTGTATACGTCCTGAAATTGAGCCTACTGGGAGCTTTCCGTTTCCAATTGCTAGCAATTGATCTGAAAATGTTTGACCAGAGTCATCGTTTTGCAATCGGACACGCATATTTGTAGTTAATTTTAATGTTTTTACGTGTGCCCATAAATTAGAATTTTTCAGGCAAGCATTCATTTCGTCTGCAGGAGTTAATCTAGGTATTATAGGTAATGTTTGCCTGAAATCTCCCGCAAGCAATATTAATCTGCTGCCAAAGGGTTTCGAATTCCCTCGCAAATCTCTCAAGCATTGATCCAGAGCCTCGAGCGATTTTTTGTGTGCCTTTGTGCACTCATCCCAAATAATAAGTTTGCATTGCTGCAATACTTTACCCATCCCAGATGATTTGGAAATATGGCACGTGGGAGTTTCTGTAGAATGCAAATTCAGAGGCAATTTCAAAGCGGAATGAGCAATTCTTCCACCAGGCAGCAATGTTGCGGCTATTCCGGACGACGCAATTGCCAACACTATATCATTTTTTGATTGAATTGATGCCAGAATCAGTTTTATCACAAACGTTTTACCAGTACCTCCTGGCGCATCCAAAAAGAAAATTTCTCCAACGTTGTTATCGACACAATGCATTATCGTATCATAAATGTCTTTTTGTTCCGACGTTAACTTGGAAATGTTATTTTGTACATACGACAATAGATCACTCGTACTGTAACTTTGTTGACGATCCAATTCTACACATGTAGAAACAGCAGCGGTACGGTTAGGTGAGGGCATTCCCAAATCCTGAAGAGGTTTGTTTGCCATACGTACGCACAAATCTTCTATAATAACTAAAGTGTAGTTATAAATTTCTGATGTAAAATCAAAAGTCATATCTGACGTCTCTAACTGTTTTCGATGGAGTATATCTTCGGACATTTTTGACTTATATTTTTCCCATAACTCTGTAGGAGCTGATGGAGAGCAAGTTGTTAAAATGATGCCAAACAATGCACGAATTTGACTTGGGGTTGAAGTTTCGCACGCGTCATTGATGCAGTTATCCCAGTGTTGGTCATTCTCCAATAAATTCAGAGCTTGGCATGCACTACGGTAAGTGTCATGTATAGTACCATTTACAGTCCTCAAATACTCAAAGGATGTCGGACCAGGCACATTCACCAAAAGCAGGCGTAGAAAGAAGCATTGATGTTGATTGGGGTGAACGGTGTAGAGTCTTCCTATCGTGGTATCTTTGAAGATGATAGGCTGGCCGTCGACTGACTCACCCTGTTTTCGACGTTCAAATACTTTATTTTTAGTATTCCACGTGTAATACGAAGGCACTTCAGTATACAGCAGTTTTTTTTTTGCAAAAGAATCATTTTTGCAAAGCGAAAAGAAAGCGGTTAACTTTGTATCCTGTGGATTCAGGGCTCTTTGTTTCACGTTGGTTTCCGAGAAATAAACACGTTGACCACTCTGTAAATGTACCGCTAAGTGAACAACAGCTGGACTACGTTCATGTATCGGAAATGAAAGAATTCGCCAAACAGCTTCATTACTGCTTATGTACCTTCCAGCCTGATATTGTACGATTTCGTCGATATCTTTGATTTCGGGCTGCAAGCCAAAAACTGCCATGTCACTGCCTTTGTTGACGTATTTACATATGTATTTGATTGCTTTTACGGAGTTACAGTATTCAACGTTTATGTGTGCATTAAATGTTTTGATAATAATGGGGAATATGGAACAACCCACTGGTTATCTACTTCGATGGTGGTACCGTTACGCTTCATTATTATTGCTGTTTTACCGCCATCTTCAGTAGATCTTCTTCTATATTGTGGGTAACCATCATTGCCAGTAATTGTGTTAGATACTTCCTGCCGAATCATTAGTCTATAGGAATAATAATGCATTGCACTGCATTTCTTATTCATTTCTTTGTTAGTGGCTGAATTCATCAATTTAATATTAAAGTGATAGCCGTCGGCTCCATCCCAAAAAATGATAGGGTATTGTAGGGCATCGTAGCATCGATGAGTTTCAGCAATTCTTAACAACTGAGCGTTTCGCTTATGAAGAATAATATCTCGAGGTAAAAACTGATCACCGACCATAACGATTGCCACTTCGTCGATGGTTGGAGCATTGTATCTACGCACATGTTGGCCAGGAGGCGTTTTGTCAGCAGAAATAACAATTTTATGCGTATCAGTAGGCATCAAATCGATGGCTGTTTTGAACAGACGCACTAAATTATTATTTTCGTGGAAAAGATGTTGCAATTGGGAAACGATTGTCCTTTCAACGTTGGGAGAAATTTCGCAACGTGCATTCAATTCAGAATTTCTATCACTGATGAAGTACAATGGTAAAAATTTATGATTCTCGCCTGAAAATGGTAGAAGGGACCCTGCTCTATGATAAATTTGCCCTTTTACTTTGAAAGTAGACATAAATTGATCTGGATTTTCGATTTGGGCTCCAAACGACGTCATTTGGAAACATGAGTTATATTTTCTGATTTGTGACAAAAAACGCTTAGATTCTGACGTAGTTCCAGTAAGGAAAGTCTTCAATGGCTCTGGTGGTGCAGCCAATAGAGGAAGTTTAACTTTTCCTGAGGCGCAACACATTCCCATTGTTTCACCATTGAATTTCAAGGCCTTGCAATAGGGACAAATTTTAGACATAGTCCGGATTTGAACACAACTACTCAAGCTATAATCATCGACTGGGCTGTACCTGAATGCCAGGCGATAATTTTCAGGTTGCTCTGATCCCTCGGCACGCTTTCTTTTGGCATTATCTTTTGAAGCCGCAAACTGTTTTCACGTTGCTCTTGTGATTCCTCGGCACGCCTTCTTTTTTCACTTTCTCTTTTAGCAGCAAGTCTGGATTCGCGTTGCTCTGGTAGTTCCTCGACACGTCTTCGTTGACGGAAATTGAACATTCCTAATCTACCATTATCTCTTGAAGCCGCAAACCTGTTTTCACGTTGCTCTTGTGATTCCTCGGCACGCTTTCTGTTCTTACCTTCTCTATCAGCCGCAAGCCTGTTTTCTAGCTGTTCTTGTGATTCCTCGGTACGCTTTCTTTTCTTATTTTCTCTATCAGCCGCAAGCCTATTTTCACACTGTTGTTGTGGTTCCTCGTCACGCTATATATATATATATATATATATATATATATATATATATATATATATATATATATATATATATATATATATACTAGCTGTTGGGGTGGCGCTTCGCGCCACCCCAACACCTAGTTGGTGGGGCGCTTCGCGCCCCCCCAAGCCCCCCCGCGCGCGTAAGTCGTTACGCGCCATATTAGTTACGCGCCATTGTAGTTGTGTCCCTGTGTCCAACCTGTGAATATAGATAGATTTATATATGTGTTTCAAACTACGTAAAAATTGCGAATATACAACATTCTTGGCTTTCCCATTGTCTGTCCATATACAAAGCCGTATGTACTAATAATGACGTCATATGCAAACGCTCTTTTTACAAACAAACAAACATGCATACACACAACTCGTTTTTATATAGATAGATAGATAGATAGATACAATACAAATTAACTACGTAAAACTTGTGAATATACAACAGTCTTCGCTGTCCCATTGTCTGTGCGTATAAATAGATTGTCAGGTTTACCGACCCTCAAAGATGCAACATACAATTGTACATTGGTAAAGCAATCTGTATTAAGATCTATACCGCATTTTTCTAGTGATTGCCCTTGAGCTTTGTTGATGGTGGTTGCAAATGCTAATCGAATTGGGAATTGCAATCTTTTAAATTGAAAAAGCAGATCCGTTGGAATCATGGAATGCGAGGAATAAGAACAGCCTCACCCTCATAAGGCCCTGTCAAGATTGTGGCATCTATTAGGTTTTCCATTGTTTAGTTTTTTACGGCAAGTCGCGTGCCATTTCAAAGCTTTGGTGGGTTGATATTTCTTAAAAGTATTATTGGTACGCCTATTTTTAGTTGTAGCAGGTGTGGTGGACACCCTGAAGGATCTATGGAATTTAAAAATTCAGATGGATAATCAACCGCTTCATTTGGTTCCGAAATACAAATTAACTGCGTAACACTTGCGAATATACAACATTCTTCGCTGTCCAATTCTCGCTGCATATAAATAGATTGTCAGGTTTACCGACCCTCGAACATGCAACGTACAATTGTCCATGGGAAAAACAATCAGTATTAAGATCAATACCACATTTTTCTAATGATTGACCTTGAGCTTTGTTAATGGTGATTGCAAATGCTAATCGAATTGGGAATTGCAATCTTTTAAATTGAAAAGGCAGATCTGTTGGAATCATGGGAATGCGAGGAATAAGAACAGCCTCACCCTCAAAAGGCACTGTCAGGATTGTGGCCTCTATTAGGTTTTCCATTATTTTTTTTACGGCAAGTCGAGTGCCATTGCAAAGCTTTGGTGGGTTTATATTTCTTAAAAGTATTATTGGTACGCCTATTTTTAGTTGTAGCACGTGTGGTGGAAACCCTGAAAGATCTATGGAATTTAAAAATTCAGATGGATAATTAACCGCTTCATTTGGTTCCAAAACTGTGTCGACTGACTTGTAAAGGACTGCCTGGTCTTGAATCTTGGTCAAAACAATATTGTTGATTTCGTGGACGTCTATATTTTTGGGTGCGAGAATCGCTCTTTCACTTAGCCATTTATTATTTTTATAATTTTTTAGAATATTCGGAAATACTTTTTCAATCAATTCATTTTTGGACGTCACTAAATTACAGAAATCAGCAGGTAGTTGTATACGTCCTGAAATTGAGTCTACTGGGAGCTTTCCGTTTCCCATTGCCAGCAATTGATCTGAAAATGTTTGACCAGAGTCATCGTTTTGCAATCGGACACGCATATTTGTAGTTAATTTTAATGTTTTTACGTGTGCCCATAAATTAGAATTTTTCAGGCAAGCATTCATTTCGTCTGCAGGAGTTGATCTAGGTATTATAGGTAATGTTTGCCTGAAATCTCCCGCAAGCAATATTAAGGTGCTGCCAAAGGGTTTCGACTTCCCTCGCAAATCTTTCAAGCATTGATCCAGAGCCTCGAGCGATTTTTTGTGTGCCATTGTGCACTCATCCCAAATAATAAGTTTGCATTGCTGCAATACTTTACCCATCCCAGATGATTTGGAAATATTGCACGTGGGAGTTTCTGTAGAATGCAAGTTCAGAGGCAATTTCAAAGCGGAATGAGCAGTTCTTCCACCAGGCAGCAATGTTGCGGCTATTCCGGACGACGCAATTGCCAACGCTATATCATTTTTAGATCGAATTGATGCCAGAATCAGTTTTATCACACACGTTTTACCAGTACCTCCTGGCGCATCCAAAAAGAAAATTTCTCCAACGTTGTTATCGACACAATGCATTATCGTATCATAAATGTCTTTTTGTTCCGACGTTAACTTGGAAATGTTATTTTGTACATACGACAATAGATCTCTCGTACTGTAACTTTGTTCACGATCCAATTCTACACATGTCGAAACAGCAGCGATACGGTTAGGTGAAGGCATTCCCAAACCCTGAAGAGGTTTGTTTGCCATACTTATGCACAAATCTTCTATAACAACTAAAGTGTAGTTATAAATTTCTGATGTAAAATCAAAAGTCATGTCTGACTTCTCTAACTGTTTTCGATGAAGTATATCTTCGGACATTTTTGACTTATATTTTTCCCATAAATCTGTAGGAGCTGATGGAGAGCAAGTTGTTAAAATGATGCCAAACAATGCACGAATTTGACTTGGGATTGACGTTTCGCACGCGTCATTGATGCAGTTATCCCAGTGTTGGTCATTCTCCAATAAATTCAGAGCTTGGCATGCACTACGGTAAGTGTCATGTATAGTACCATTTACAGTCCTCAAATACTCAAAGGATGTCGGACCGGGTACATTCACCAAAAGCAGGCGTAGAAAGAAGCATTCATGTTGATTGGGGTGAACGGTGTAGAGTCTTCCTATCGTGGTATCTTTGAAGATGGTAGGTTGGCCGTCGACTGACTTACCCTGTTTTCGACGTTCAAATACTTTATTTTTAGTATTCCACGTGTAATACGAAGGCACTTCAGTATACAGCAGTTTTTTTGCAAAAGAATCATTTTTGCAAAGCGAAAAAAAAGCTGTTAATGTTGTATCCGGTGGATTCAGGACTCTTTGTTGCACGTTGGTTTCCGTGAAATAAACACGTTGACCATTCTGTAAATGTACCGCTAAGTGAACAACAGCTGGACTACGTTCATGTATCGGAAATGAAAGAATTCGCCAAACAGCTTCATTACTGCTTATGTATCTTCCAGCCTGATATTCTACGATTTCATCGAAATCTTTGATTTCGGACTGCAAGCCAAAAACTGCCATGTCACTGCCTTTGTTGACGTATTTACATATGTATTTGATTGCCTTTACGGAGTTACAGTATTCAACGTTTATGTGTGCATTAAATGTTTTTGATAATAAAGGGGAATATGGAACAACCCACTGGTTATCTACTTCGATGGTGGTACCGTTTAGCTTCTTTATTATTGCTGTTTTACCGCCATCTTCAGTAGATCTTCTTCTATATTGTGGGTAACCATCATTGCCAGTAATTGTTTTGGGTACTAAAAGTCGAGGATATTGCTTTGTGCACCTTCCTTTGGCCATGCATGGTGAATTTTTGTTCAGTGCACCGCAAGGTCCATGTATCATATTTTTTACAATAATATCATGTAACCCCTTATCGACATTTTTATCAGGTATTTCAGCGGAAATCACATCATCAATTTCGTTTGAAGTAATTTTTTTATGTAGCCAGATTAGTATATGTGCGTGTGGCAAACCTCATTTTTGCCATTCCACTGAGTACATCCAGCATCGCACTGACCCAAACACTTCATGTTTTACAAGGTAGTTTATCAGTGATTTCAACTTTTGCCGGAAGACACGTGCCGTAATGTCATGCCTATGAACCGCCGATTGTCCTTGAAGTAAAAGCTGCAGTATCTCGTCCCAAGATTGATTACATGTAAATGTAATAAATAAATCTGGACGACCATAGAGACGAACATACGCAATAGCATCTTGAGCATATTCATGCATATGACGGGGACTGCCAGCATATGACGAAGGTAAAATTGTTAATCTTCCAACGTTTGTGGTATTACCGTCATTTATAACTGCATCTCGCAAATGAATGTATTGTTCAGAGCGGAGCTTGGTCTGATTCAGGCGGATATATAGCAAACGTTCTGATTCAATTTTAGCATACATATCCACGACAAATTGGTGAAACAATTCACGGCATTTTAAAATATAATTTTCTTCATCCTGCCGAATCATTAGTCTATAGGAATAATAATGCATTGCACTGCATTTCTTATTCATTTCTTTGTTAGTGGCTGGATTCATCAATTTAATATTAAAGTGATAGCCGTCGGCTCCATCCCAAAAAATGATAGGATATTGTAGGGCATCGTAGCATCGATGAGTTTCAGCAATTCTTAACAACTGAGCGTTTCGCTTATGTAGAATAATATCTCGAGGTAAAAACTGATCACCGACCATAACGATTGCCACTTCGTCGATAGTCGGAGCATTGTATCTACGCACATGTTGGCCAGGAGGCGTTTTGTCAGCGGAAATAACAATTTTATGAGTATCAGTAGGCATCAAATCGATGACTGTTTTGAACAGACGCACTAACTTATTATTTTCGTGGAAAAGATGTTGCAATTGGGAAACGATTGTCCTTTCAACGTTGGGAGAAATTTCGCAACGTGCATTCAATTCAGAATTTCTATCACTGATGAAGTACAATTGTAAAAATTTATGATTCTCGCCTGAGAATGGTAGAAGGGACCCTGCTTTATGATAAATTTGCCCTTTTACTTTGAAAGTAGACATAAATTGATCTGGATTTTCGATTTGGGCTCCAAACGACGTCATTTGGAAACATGAGTTGTATTGTCTGATTTTTGACAAAAAACGCTTAGATTCTGACGTAGTTCCAGTAAGGAAAGTCTTCAATGGCTCTGGTGGTGCAGCCAATAGAGGAAGTTTAACTTTTCCTGAGGCGCAACACATTCCCATTGTTTCACCATTGAATTTCAAGGCCTTGCAATAGGGACAAATTTTAGACATTGTCCCGATTTGAACACATCTACTCAAGCTATAATCATCGACTGGGTTGTACCTGAATGCCAGGCGATAACTTTCAGATTGCTCTGATTCCTCGGCACGCTTTCTTTTCTTACTTTCTCTATCAGCCTCAAGCCTGTTTCCCTGCTGGTCTTTTGATTCCTCGGCACGCCTTCTTTTTTCACTTTCTCTTTTAGCAGCAAGTCTGCTTTTGCGTTGCTCTGGTAGTTCCTCGGCACGCTTTCTTTTCTGACTTTCTCTATCAGCAGCAAGTTTTTTGGCATAGACTCTTTGAGCATCTTCATCAGTCATTGTAAACTTAAACATTAATAGAATTCTACGCGAACATATGTCTTATATAACTTGAATGACGTCACCTTCAAAGCAAAAATGATGGCAACTAATTTGCCATCATTTACTTAATTTACCGACTCGCTTGCTGAAGCTGTTACTAGCTCCATCCCTAACGTTGGAGCCAGAGTGATTGATAAAAAGCCTTTAGCTGTGGTCCGGGATATACCCCATAATTATTCAAGAGCTGATTTGGAGGCCTCAGTGGAAGGACTTATTAGTGCTAGTCAAATCGGCGACTCTCGTACTTTTCGCCTCGAGTTCGTCGACAAAACCGCTCTGAATGCGGTTCTGGAGTCGGGAATCCGTATTGGATATGAAATTTTTCGCGCTAAGCCCTTTCAATCCATTCCGCGTCGATGCTTTCGCTGTCAAAGTACTGATCACCTGATTGGAGCTTGTCCCAGATCACCAGCACATCCCAAGTGTTCCAGATGTTCTGGCCCTCATGTGAATTCCAAGGAAAACCCTTGCCAAGCCTCACCAAAATGTGCAAATTGCACTATGGAACACGTAAGTTTTAGCCTGAATTGCAAAGTTCTCCGATTGGCTCTCAACAACGCTAATAAATGAATGCTCAAACTCCGTTTAGCTTTGTTTCCCTTAATATTAATGGTACAAAAGACAAGGATCTACTGATAAGTGAGCTACTTGAAAATGATATTGTGTTTCTACAGGAGCACCTTCTCTCTAAAGTGAATGTTGATAGCCTAAAGCGTTCTCGGACCCATTATACCTTCTTGAGAGCCGCCCAAAAAACCCGTGGAAGACCATCAGGAGGTCTGGCCATCTATTTCAGACACAAGACTCAGCCGATATTATTGCAAAGCGACGCTAACATCTTAGCGATAAAATGTGGTGATACCGCATTTATAAACATTTATTTCCCCTGTAATAAAAAGACTGTGCAGTCATTGTCTAGTTTTTCACAAGCATGTAATCGCCTACGAACACTACTTAGCGACCTTTCAAAACAAAATACCAAATGGGTTCTCGCCGGTGACATGAACACTGACTTATTATCTAATTCCGACCGATCTGAAATCTTTCTCGAATCACTACCTGGAGGATTCCATCTTGCTGATAAAGATCTTCTATTTACTTATATTCACAATCGTGGTGGTCTTACTTCCAACCTTGATCATGTAATTGTGTCAGATTCAACTCTACTTTCATCAATAGTTCATGTGGAAGACTCTAAAATCGACGACGATCATTTACCAATCACGTGCCAACTATCTTGCTCCATGGCGACCTCTGTGCAACGTAACTCTCCCAAGTGGTTCTCAAAGTTAAATTGGGAAAATACCAATGTTCCACTTTATGTATTGACATTGTCCCAGTTATTATCATCTATTAAAGTGCCTTTCCACTTATTGCAAACATCTGTATCTGCAACTTCAACGCGGATAGATATCAACTCGTATTATCAGCAAATAGTGTTCTGTCTAAAGTCTGCCGCTAAAACAGCTGTACCCTCCGAGTGCGTGCGAACGGGTACTCGCAATCCCTTTTGGAAAGTTGATCCTAAAGTGAAGATAGCTAAACAAAAAGCTAAGTTCTGGCTCCGTATGTGGATAGCCTGTAATCGTCCTTCTTCTGGTTCAGTACATCAAATAAAACAGAAAACCAAACGAGAGTACAAATATTCCCTGCGTAGAGCGAGACTGAATGCCTGGGATGGTCCTTGTGACAAGAAATCCTGGGATCGTGTTATAAACAGTGTTAAGTGTTCACCTCCAATTAATTCGTCTCTTCGGCTATGTGACTTCGTTTCTGATTATAAAAATATTTCGCTTTCGTTTAATATTAATCTCCAAAATCATTTTACAAAGCTTGTAAACTCAATCCTCCCAATTCGTATCAACCAATCTCAAGTGTTGTCGGTGGAATCTGGTGTTATACTCCGAGCTCTTATGCAAGTGAATAAGTCTGAGTCTCTTGATAGTGATGGTCTTTGCTTCAAGTTTTTTGCTTATGATTGTCCTGAACTGCTGAAGCATTTGCAATTATTGTTTCAGATGTGTTTGGCACAGTCCGTCGTGCCAGATAGTTTTTTGTCCGGTTGTATATCTCCCATAGTCAAGAGGGGTAAGGACCCCAGTGCTTGCTCTAATTATCGTCCTATCACTGTGTCTTGTTTTGTTAGTAAGCTATTTGAATATGTACTGCTACCGGCCATTAATTCCAAGTGCAATTTTACTCCCTTCCAGCTTGGTTTTAGAAAAGGTATGGGCTGTTTTCAAGCTCACCATATTGTGGGTAGGCTAATGAAACAAGCTGTTGCTCAAAAAAGTCCCCTGTATTGTTTGACTGTTGAAATATCTAGTGCTTTTGATAATGTAATTCATTCAAATGCTTTGTTTTCTCTAGCAGCCTCGGGTGTTAACCTTTCTATTGTTTCCGTGCTTAAGTATTGGTATGCTAATTCTTCAGTTAGGGTGAAGTGGAATGGTACGGTAGGGGAGTATATTTCTGTTAAAAAAGGCGTTAGGCAAGGTGCCGTGTTATCCCCGAGCATTTTTAAATGTGTTTTAGCTTCGTGTCTCCAACGTCTTCAACCGTCAATTTTTACAATGATAATTTAGGCATTAGTCACGTTGCATATGCTGATGATGTTCTGCTTCTTAGCCGGACAAAAAATAGTCTAATTACCAACTTCTACCGGCTTTCAGCCGCACTATCCACAGTAGGCCTTTCAGTTAATGCCTCCAAATGTGAGTTTTTGTGTTTTGGGAGTCCTCCACCAGCATCACCTCTTTGCTTGGGTTCTTTAACTATACCATGTTCAGCAAGTATTAAATGGTTGGGTCTCTCTTTTTCCACGTCACTTTCGTCTACTTGCTCCGCTATTACGTCCAGCGTGCTGAAAAGTATGCGGGTTGGATACGCGAAAATTTCACCAAATCGTGGTCGGTATAACCGAAATGGACTATGCCGTCTTTATTCTAGTTTTTGTGCCCCTGCTGTTTTTTATCTTTCTGGTTTTGCTTTCCTCCTTCGCAAGAAGGATACAAAGAAAATACGCTCAGGATATTTTAAGTATTGCAAGTATTTGCTGCGTCTGCCTCGGTGGTATCGGAATCATACAGTCGTCTCTAAATTTGACATCGTTGATGCGCCCTCGCGACTGAAACATTTATCTAAAGATATATGTTTTAAAACTCGGCAAATGGTCGGTGTTTTTGACCCTCTTTGGCCATTTTTTGATTGGAGGTAATTTATTTATGTTGTATGTCGTTATGCTGCTATGTTATTTATGTTGTTATGTTTTTTGTCTTGTTTTTTCTTTTTTTGTGTGTTTACTCCACAGTTTAATGTACTTTGTGGGTTATAAATAAATTATTATTATTATTATTATTTCATGACGTCAGCCGAAACATGACGTCACCTGATCCACAGATCCACACACAGACAACTTATTTTTATATATTTAGATATATATATATAAGTTGTGTGTCTGTTGCCATTGTAGGCTCTTCAGTCATTTTACAATTAAACATTTTTCCGTCCACAATCTTCTTACAATTAAAAATTTGTCTAAGAACTATTTTCTTAAATACTTTTAATGACCTCATCGTCATAACGAACATGGCGACAACTAACTTCATATATATATATA